>NC_048415.1:77306-78391 GCF_013103735.1 Etheostoma cragini
CCCCGTGTTGTCCCTGTTGGTGCAGTCCGGTCCACTAACCCCGTGTTGTCCCTGTTCCTGCAGTCCGGGTCCACTAACTTCGGGGAGAAGTTCTCGCGGGTGAAGTTCTCTCCGTCCCTGACCCTGTTTGGGGGGAAGCCGATGGAGGGCTGGCTGGCGGTGACGGTGAGCGGCCTGGTCACCGTGTCGTTGCTGAAGCCCGGCGGCGCCCTGCTGACCGCCAGCGAGAGCCTGTGTCGGCTGCGCGGCCGCGTGGCGCTCGCCGACATCGCCTTCACCGGGGGGGGCAACATCGTTGTGGCGGCGACCGACGGGAGCAGCTCCTCCCCAGTCCAGTTCTACAAGGTCCGACATAGATATACTGTTATAGATCTACACATAGATATAGTGTTATAGATCATATCTACACATAGATATGCTGTTTTAGATCAGATCTACACATAGACATGCTGTTATAGATCTGTGTGTGTGTGTGTGTGTGTGTGTGTAGGTGGTGGTGAGTGTGGTGAGTGAGAAGTGTCGTATTGACACTGAGCTACTCCCGTCCCTCTTCCTGCGCTGCACCACCGACCCCCTGAGGAGGGACAAGTACCCGGCGGTCACTCACCTCAAGTTCCTCACCAGAGAGAACTCAGAGCAGGTAACACAAACACACACAGACACACACACAGACAGACACACACACACAGTAGACCAATCAGAAGTTGACGTGTGTTGCAGGTGCTGCTGTGTGCGTCCAATCAGAGCGGCAGCATCGTGGAGTGCTGGTCTCTGAGGAAGGAGGGACTTCCTGTCAACAACATCTTCCAGCACCGCTCGCCAGTTGGTAAGAACCCGGGGGGTAATATTAATATCATAATAATAATAGTAATATCAACACAATGTTAATGATAATATTATACTAATATAATATAGATATAGTATTGATAACCGTGTTTGCGTGTGTGTGTGTTTCTGTGTGTGTGTGTGTGTGTTTCTCTGTGTGTGTGTCTGTGTGTCTCTGTGTGTGTGTCTGTGTCTGTGTCTGTGTGTGTGTGTGTGTGTGTGTGTGTTTCTCTGTGTGTCTCTGTGTTTGTGTGTCTGTG
>NC_048415.1:78491-80628 GCF_013103735.1 Etheostoma cragini
GGGGGAATGAGAGGGGGAACACCAGAGCAGGGGGAATGCCTCTCTCTCTCTCTGTCTATCTGTCTGTCTGTCTCCAGGTCCTGGCGACCCGTATCCTGGCGGTGAAGGCGTCTCTCTGTAAGTTGTCCACGGCGACGGCGGCTCGTGCCTGTGACTTCCACGCCAAGCTGCTGCTGATCGCCATCAGCTCCACGCTGAAGTCTCTGCTGCGTCCACACGTCCTCAACACGCCGGACAAGAGTCCGGGAGACCGGCTCGCCGAGATCTGCAGCAAGAACATCGACACGGGTCAGACTCCGGTCCTTAACCCTCCTTGGGTCCTCGGGTCTAATACGACCCGTTACAACAACGTTCTCTATCACAACTATGACAAAAGATCATTGAAAAAAACTACAAATGTTGAAAAAAACTACAAAAACAATTGGAAAAAAGTGGATTTTTTTTTTTTATTGGAATGAAATGCCCAAAAAATAATTGTGTGTGTGTGTATATGTGCCACCTGCGTGTGTGTGTGTGCCTCTCTATGTATGTATGTATGTATGTATGTGTGTGTGTGTGTGTGTGTGTGTATCAGATATTGATAAGGTGATGATCAATCTGAAGACGGAGGAGTTTGTGTTGGACGGCCCCCCCCTTCAGTCTCTGCAGCAGCTCATCCAATGGGTGGGGGACTTCGTCCTCTACCTGTTGGCCAACCTGCCCAACCAGGTAAGCTAACATGCTAACACAACCTGCCCAACCAGGTAAGCTAACATGCTAACACAACCTGCCCAACCAGGTAAGCTAACATGCTAACACAACCTGCCCAACCAGGTAAGCTAACATGCTAACACAACCTGCCCAACCAGGTTAGCTAACATGCTAACACAATCTGCCCAAACAGGTTAGCTAACATGTAAACAACAACCTGCCCAACCAGTTAAGCCTGTCCAGAGGCCTGTCGACTAATGGTCCCCCCCCCCCCCAGGGCTCCATGGTGCGCCCCGGCTTCGGCTTCATGCGGGACGGGGCCTCCTTGGCCATGCTGCGGGAGATGCTGGTGATGATCCGGATCTGGGGGCTGCTGAAGCCCGGCTGCCTGCCCACCTTCACCGCCACGTCAGACAACCAGGACAGCATGCAGCTGCTATTCAGACTGCTCACCAAGCTCTGGCTCTGCTGTAGGACACACACACACACACAGCAACACACACAGACACACACAGTGGTTATTTACATGGAGTCTGGTGGAGATATGCTGCTCTATACACACTAAAATTAGTGGTTATTTACATGGAGTCTGGTGGAGATATGCTGCTCTATACACACTAAAATTAGTGATTATTTACATGGAGTCTGGTGGAGATATGCTGCTCTATACACGCTAAAAGTAGTGATTATTTACATGGAGTCTGGTGGAGATATGCTGCTCTATACACGCTAAAAGTAGTGATTATTTACATGAAGTCTGGTGGAGATATGCTGCTCCATGCATGCTAAAAGTACTGATTATTTACATGGAGTCTGGAGGAGATATGCTGCTCTATACATGCTAAAAGTAGTGATTATTTGCATGGAGTCTGGTGGAGAAATCCTGCTCTATACATGCTAAAAGTAGTGATTATTTACATGGAGTCTGGTGGGTTTGGTAACAATTGAAGCTGTCCTGTGTCTCTGTGTGTCAGCGCGGGACGACGTCCCCCCCCAGGACCCAGACGAGACTCTGATAGACGAGTGCTGCCTGCTGCCCAGCCAGCTGCTGGTTCCCAGCATGGACTGGCTGCCCGTCAACGACGGCATCATCGTCCGGCTGCAGGGGAAGCAGCCAATCAGGCTGCAGTTTGGAAAAGCTTCGTCTCTGCCCGCGGGGGGGAGCACCGCGGCAACGCCACTGGAGCTCTTCACCAGGTAACACCCACAAACACTACCTCTGTAACACACACCTGGAACGAGACTGGTTATATCACACACACACACACTTACACACACTCACACACCAGGTAACACACACACACACACACACCAGGACACCCGGACAGATTATATCAGGTTATATCATGGAGACGGAACCTACTCACATCTAAAACTGTGTGTGTGTGTGTGTGTGTGTGTGTGTGTGTGTGTGTGTGTGTGTGTGTGTGTGTGTGTGTGTGTGTGT
>NC_048415.1:80728-83615 GCF_013103735.1 Etheostoma cragini
GCTCTTCTCCCTCCATCGCTGCTCTTTGAATTACGGCGGTAAACCCTGACAAAAAGCCCTGATGGCTTCTGGGACGGCTGGGTCGTGTAGTTTTTTTAATTGCGTTACATTGTAGGCGTATTAAAAGGAAAACTACAAAATGGTGCATTAACTTTTTTTTGCATTTAGGTGCATTTAGATGTTTTTGTCGTCTTTGCTATTGGTTGATTCCCGCTCCCGTCTGCTCCCGTTAACCATTTGTCCGTACCGTCCAAATCCCGTGATTAATAATAAATATGACTCCCATCCTGCAGGAATCCCGCGGGAATCCCGTGACCCGTGGGATTCCCGAAAAAATGTCAGCCTCTACTCCCTACCTGCATGAGTCTGGGTGTCCCCTCGCCGCTCGCCTTCTCCCGAATGGCGAGCCACTTGGCGCGGGTCACGGCGCTTTTTGGGGACACGGGCGGGGGCCCGGCCTCGGGGACCTGTGGCGGGCGGGGGGGGGCCACAGCTTTGGGCCCGCACGGGGGCGGAGTGGGGTTGCGAGCAGAGGCCAACCTCCCAGAATGCACGGCGGGATGGAAGACATCGTCTGCCCCCACGGAGCCATCCTCGCTGGCGTCTCGCTCCGCCTCGCCATGCACGGCGCGCATCTCCATCGACTTCTGCTTCCACTCCGACACCAGCTGCTGCGAGCGCAGCGGGTCCACGGGGCCCTGCACCGCCTTCAGACGCCGCTGCACTGGCTGCACCCGTGGGTCCTCCGGCGCCGGGCTGGACCCCAGCACCTGCCAACAGGAATAGTTTTATTATATTATATAAATATCTTTATTATTTACCTTTGGGTTGTCACCCAGGTCAAAAAGGGACTGAATTTGACATTTTTGTCCCTTTTCAGACTTTTTTTTCAGCATCATTTTTTCCTCCAGCATATCTACACCAGACTCCATGTAAATAATCACTACTTTTAGCGTGTATAGAGCAGCATATCTCCACCAGACTCCATGTAAATAATCACTACTTTTAGTGTGTATAGAGCAGCATATCTCCACCAGACTCCATGTAAATAATCACTACTTTTAGTGTGTATAGAGCAGCATATCTCCACCAGACTCCATGTAAATAATCACTACTTTTAGCATGTATAGTGCAGCATATCTCCACCAGATTCCATGTAAATAATCACTACTTTTAGCATGTATAGAGCAGCATATCTCCACCAGACTCCATGTAAATAATCACTACTTTTAGTGTGTATAGTGCAGCATATGTCCACCAGACTCCATGTAAATAATCACTACTTTTAGCATGTATAGAGCAGCATATCTCCACCAGACTCCATGTAAATAATCACTACTTTTAGCATGTATAGTGCAGCATATCTCCACCAGATTCCATGTAAATAATCACTACTTTTAGCGATTGCGAGCCTCACCCCGTTCCCGTTGGCGCCGGCTCGGGGCAGCGTGTTGCTGAAGGTCAGCATGGTCTCCTTCCCCATCGGGCTGCGAGGTGCGAGCAGCTCCACATCCACGCTGGCTCTCTTCAGGGTCTCCATGGAGCCCGTCTCCCTCTGCAGAGCTCCGCCCAGAGCCCCCCCCATGGGCCCCCCCAGGGCTTCAAGACGGTCCAGCAGCGGCGCCGGAGCAGCGCCGATCTCGTCGTTGCTCTCGGAGGCGGAGGCCGTGCCTTTGTTGTAGACGGACTCGTGTCCCCGCTCCGTCAGCGCCCGCAGAGCGTCCTCCTTCGGGGGCGGGGGGGGCCGCGGCGCAGTGATGTCATCAGAGGACCTGAAGTTACCGACAGCGTGAAACGCCTAAAGAAGAAGAACAATAATCAAGATGGCTCCTGTCTTCCATCCCCTGTCTCCTATCTCCTGTCCCCTGTCACCTGTTCCATATCTCTTGTCTCCTGTCTCTTGTCCCCTGTCTTTCCCTGTCTCCTGTCCCCTGTCCTCACCAGGTATGCGGCGATGAAGGCTCCAATGATGAAGCCTGCGTAGACGTCGATGGGATGGCTGCGGTGCTGCGTGATCTGCGTCAAGCCGCTCATCGCCGCGGCGATGGCAAAGACAAAGACCAGCAGCGGCTTCAGCAGCTTGGTGCTGTCGGAGATGCTCGAGTTAAAGTACATCTGGAACCAAGGTATGACATCACAGTTAAAGTACATCTGGAACCAAATTATGACATCACAGTTAAAGTACATCTGGAACCAAGTTATGACATCACAGTTAAAGTACATCTGGAACCGAGGTATGACATCACAGTTACAGTACATCTGGAACCAAGGTATGACATCACAGTTAAAGTACACCTGGAACCGAGGTATGACATCACAGTTAAAGTACATCTGGAACCGAGGTATGACATCACAGTTACAGTACATCTGGAACCAAGGTATGACATCACAGTTACAGTACATCTGGAACCAAGGTATGACATCACAGTTAAAGTACATCTGGAACCAAGTTATGACATCACAGTTAAAGTACATCTGGAACCGAGGTATGACATCACAGTTACAGTACATCTGGAACCGAGGTATGACATCACAGTTAAAGTACATCTGGAACCAAGTTATGACATCACAGTTAAAGTACATCTGGAACCAAGGTATGACATCACAGTTACAGTACATCTGGAACCGAGGTATGACATCACAGTTAAAGTACATCTGGATCCAAGGTATGACATCACAGTTAAAGTACATCTGGATCCAAGGTATGACATCACAGTTAAAGGAACAGATTGTTTGCACTTACAGAAACATAAACAGCAGCGAAGGCCGACAGAGTTGCATGCTGGGAAGGGAACGTTTTCCTGTGAGGATAGAAGAAGAGAGAAAACGGGTTAGAAGACCCGCCCCTTCCTGTGTGTAAGACCCACAGTGGAAGGCCCCCCCCCCC
>NC_048415.1:83715-86173 GCF_013103735.1 Etheostoma cragini
CGGTATATATGTTCTAGTGATGTGACGTAGTCACACCTCCGGTAGATCTGTTCTAGTGACGTGACGTAGTCACACCTCTGGTAGATCTGTTCTAGTGACGTGACGTAGTCACACCTCCGGTAGATGTGTTCTAGTGATGTCACGTAGTCACACCTCCGGTAGATGTGTTCTAGTGATGTCACGTAGTCACACCTCCGGTAGATGTGTTCTAGTGACGTCACGTAGACACACCTCCGGTAGATGTGTTCTAGTGACGTGACGTAGTCACACCTCCGGTAGGTCTGTTCTAGTGACGTGACGTAGTCACACCTCCGGTAGATGTGTTCTAGTGACGTCACATAGTCACACCTCCGGTAGATGTGTTCTAGTGACGTCATGTAGACACACCTCCGGTAGATGTGTTCTAGTGACGTCACGTAGACACACCTCCGGTAGATGTGTTCTAGTGATGTCACGTAGTCACACCTCCGGTAGATGTGTTCTAGTGATGTCACGTAGTTCTGTTCCAGTTCACTGTGTTCTAGTGGATGATGTATTTCCTGTGTGTGCAGGTGGTTGCCATGGCGAAGCAGCACGGGGTTCTGGCATCAGAGACCTCCAGCTGCTCCGGCTCCTCCGCCGCTGCCTCCCCCCCACCGCCGCGGGGCGGCATCGTCACCGTGGACGCCCACGCCCCCCACCACCCTGTGGTCCAGGCCCCTCCTAAGGCCCCGCCCCCTCCGCAGGCCCCGCCCCTGGCCGGGCCCGAGGGCCCGTGGGCGCCCGACGGCGGCGACCCGCGGGACGCCTACGACCTGAACAGCCTGACCCGCGGCGACTCGGCGGCGCACGGCAGCAGCTTTCGGCCGCACCGCTCCGCCTCCCCGCGGGGGGGCGGCGGGGGGGCGGGGGGGCATGGCGAGGGGGGTGCGGGGGGGGAGGCCCAGCGCCGAGAGATTGCCATGAGACGCAAGACTGCGCTGGTCCTGCTGGACCGGGAGCTGCGGGCGCAGGACCACGAGAACCTCTACCTGCAGGGACGCAGGTTCAAGGACTAGTCTCAGGACCTTTCAAAATAAAAGCCCTGGGGGAAAGTGACAGCAGTCCTTTCAACGGGATGGGGGGGGGAGGTTGGGGGGGTCCGGATTGGGGGGGGGGGGGCGCGTACCTCCTGCTGAGATTCTGATGCTATAAATATATTAAAATAATTACCATGAATAAATAATAATAAAAACTATAATTTATAGGCCTAATAATAACAAGAAGAAATAGGACTTACATTTAAGAACACACACACACACACGCAGTCAGACAGAGACACACACTCACACAGACACACATACAGAGACACACACTCACACAGAGACACACACACGCAGATTAATAAATAATAATAACAACAATAAATTTAAGAAAATAAAAAATATGTTAAATGTAAAATCAAACCAACATATTTTAATTAATTAAAGTTATATCTCTTCTTTTGTCCCCACCCCCCCCCGACCCCCGACCCCTGACCCCTGACCCCCGTCTCTGTGAGGTCATTGAGGGCGGAGTCTGGTCCCTGTGACGTCACTACTGCTCCTAGGGCGCCATTTTCTGTTAGCAGCCAATCGACTACCATTCATTACTAATGTCAACTAGCATGTTAGCTAGCAGTAATTAGCCTACGCTCGGGACTGTGATTGGTCCAGGAGCTGCTTCCGGTTTCCAGGCCCCGCCCCCTGACTCAGTGATTGGGCGACAGGATTCTCTGATTGTAAAAATTAACTGTTGCCTTTCTGTCGTGATGGTTGGTTGCTATAGTGATTCTCAGCATGCTGCTCTCTGATTGGTTGAGGCTGTCAGTGTGTGAAAGTGAATGTGTGTATTTATGAGATGAGATTACACACACACACACAGACACACACAAACTTAAACACACACACACACACACACACACACACACACACACACACGATTGGTGATATGAACCATTTCATTTCATTGAATTCTTAAGATCGTCTGTTGTCTTTTTGTTTTTGGAGAAAAGAAACGTCGAAAAACGTCAGAAATGTTGGAAAATACATAAAAAACACAAATAAAACCTGAAAATAACTTTCACAAAACACTGAAAAAGGCGTTGAAAATAGCGTCAGATTCCGGAAAAAAGTGTCCTGAATGTAAAGAACAAAATGGTTTAAAGCTGACTGTTGAACTCTTCTTCTCTTCCTGAATATTTGAATCTGTCTTGTGAATAAAAAGAAAACGGCTGCTGTAAAAAGAGTTGAACGCCGAGGACGGCGCTGCATGCTTCCTGCTCGTTACCATGACAAATTAAAAGTTATTCTTCATCAGAACATATTTCTTCAATTCTTCTTAACTCTGTTTAACATTACAGTTCACAGACAGAAGTTATAGAATAGAGCAGCATATCTCCACCAGACTCCATGTAAATAATCACTACTTTTAGCATGTATAGAGCAGCATATATCCACCA
>NC_048415.1:86273-88904 GCF_013103735.1 Etheostoma cragini
ATGTAAACATACATATACACCATGTATACACATGTATCATGTAAACATACATATACACCATGTATACACATGTATCATTTAAACATACAAATACACCATTTATACACATGTATCATGTATACATACAAATACACCATGTATACACATGTATCATGTAAACATACAATACACCCTGTATACACATGTATCATGTAAACTACATATACACCCTGTATACACATGTATTATGTAAACATACATATACACCATGTATACACATGTATCATGTATACATACATATACTACACCCTGTGTACTTGGTGTGTTGTATATCGGTTTCAGTTATCACCGTTTTGAATGTCATTGATGTTCAGGAAAACATTTTGTTGACAAAATTCTATCTTTATTGCTGATGAATTAAACATAACAGGTAAAAACATTAAGGTGACGTTACATAACCATTATTAACTATTAGAACCATAACTAACATTTCACACAGTAACCCCCCCCCCACGTTTTGATGTGTGATGACATAGATGATGTCATTGACTGTGTCCTTCCTGTTGTGTTACAGATAAAGCTTCCAGTGTTTCCTCTCCTTGTGCTCGTCCCTCCGTCCGTTTGCCCTCCTTCGTCACCGCTCAGCCCTTTTCCTTCCCCCTCTTGCCCGTAGCGCGCCCCCCCGGCCCCCTCCCCCCCACCTCGGCCCCCCCTCCCTTCAGAGGTCTGACGGAGACGCTGCTGCAGGACTTTGAGGACAGACGAGTGAAAGAGAAGCTGGATGAGAGCGCAGTAAGTCTCCAACACTGGTACTTTTATTTTGAAGGTTCTAGGCCCAGTAGGTCTTCAACGCTGAGGCTCTTATTTTGAAGGTTCTAAACACAGTAGGTCTTCAGCGCTGAGGCTCTTATTTTGAAGGTTCTAGGCACAGTAGGTCTTCAACGCTGAGGCTCTTATTTTGAAGGTTCTAGGCATAGTAGGTCTTCAACGCTGAGGCTCTTATTTTGAAGGTTCTTGTGCTTCATTGATTTGTGTTTTTCTGTGTTCAGTACGCAGGGATTCAGCTGGTCGACGACGTGAATAACGAGGTAAATAAGAGGGGGGAACGCCAGAGCAGGGGGAATGAGAGAACAGGGGGGATGAGAGAACATGGGGAATGAGAGAGCAGGGGGAATGAGAGAGCAGGGAGAATGAGAGAGCAGGGGGAATGAGAAGGGGAACGCCAGAACAGGGGGAATGAGAGAGAGCAGGGGGAATATGAGAGCAGGGGGAAATGGGAGGGGGGAAACGCCAGAGCAGGGAGAATGAGAGCGTAGGGAGAATGAGAGAGCAGGGGGAATGAGAGGGGGGAATGCAGCAGGATATGTTCCTGTTGCTTTAACGTGTGTTTGTCTGTTTCAGGTCGTTGAGTCGACTCGAGTGACTCGACATAAAAACAAGCGCGCTCTGCTGTGGGAGGCCGGAGAGTTCACCAACCAGGCAGACCCCTGAGACCTGATCCTGATCCCCAGCCTGAACCTGATCCTGATCCAGGTCTAGGTCCAGTTTGTCTCTTCACTAACAGAGCTTGTCTCTGATTGGTTCTCCCTCAGCTGAGATTAAAATGGTTTTACTAAAGTTGAACACTCCAAATGAACGGCTGCAGCTGATTGGTCCCTGCTCCTCGTCCAATCAGCTGCCAGTGACTGAGCAGAAACGGAGATGACACATGTTTTGGGGGGTGGGATGACGAGAGGAATAATTGTAGTACATTATTTAATTTAATTTTTTAGTGATTTTTAGAATATTTAATTTATCTTCAGTGTGTATGTGTACGTCTCCCTGCACGTGTCCATCTAATTATCTGAAATTGGTAAAACCTCCTCAATCAACATGTCGCTATGACGATGCAGATGCAAAGTGTCTTTTATTTCCCCCCCGGCACCGCTGCATGACTCTTTTTTGAGACATGTCTCTCTGTCTGAGCGTCTTCCATTGTCTCCGCACGACGTCCCACGGCTCGTCCTAAACTTTGTCGGCCATTTCCTTCACGAGTTCCTGATAAATTAAATCCAGAAAGTCTCTCGTCTCCTCGTCCGTCCATGTCCATCTGTCTTTGTTGCCCCCTCCATGTGTGAGACAGAGAGGACTTACTGAGTGAAATGAACTACAACTTCTTCTTCATTGTTCAGATAAAAAATGTGGATGAATACAGCGCCAGTGCCTCAAAGAGAATAGTTTTGGGATCAGCAACCCCCCCCCTCCCCCCCGCTCCTCTGTGATGACGTCATAAAAGCCTGTTCTGATTGTTTTCATGATTTGAAAAGAATAAAAAATATTTTACAACTGCAGACTGTCCTGCTATCTCTTAGCATTGTTAGCTAGAGAATGTGTGTGTGTCTTTATGTGTGTGTGTGTGCGCGCGTATGTGCTGGTTGCTGTTGCCATGGCAACATGCTGGCTGCTGGACGGCCAAAAGAAAAAGAGAGGAGTGGGTTGATGTTTATGTGCGAGACCAGTCTGTCATCATTATGGGATGGATCCCTACAGAGATAAACCTTTTCAATGACTAAAACAACACATAAAAAACCTCCCTTTATGCTGCTCTATACACGCTAAAAGTAGTGATTATTTACATGGAGTCTGGTGGAGATATGCTGCTCTATACACACT
>NC_048415.1:89004-90255 GCF_013103735.1 Etheostoma cragini
GTAAATAATCACTACTTTTAGCGTGTATAGAGCAGCATATCTCCACCAGACTCCATGTAAATAATCACTATTTTTATCATTGTTAAACACACGTCATTCAAAGTAGACAGAAACTACATTTTTGATTTTTGTTGGGTTTGGTGATGGAGATGTTGGGGATGTTGCATGTGTGTGGGTCTTACTGGCGGATTGCGTCTGGGATCTGAAGTCTTTCTATGGGAACAAACTGAGACAACTCCTGCAGGGTCTGGACGAACTGGATCTTCCTGCTGAACTTCTCACTGTGGACAGACAGGCAGACAGAGAAACAGACAGGCAGACAGTTATGTTGCATCGATTAAAAATTAAAATAAATGATTATATTTATTTATTAGACGGAGGGCGTGTCAGCGAGCGCCTGGTGGCCAGGTTTGCCACGGAGCCCGGTTGGGCACAGCCCGAAGAAGCTACGTGGCAGCTCTCCATCCAGCCCATGGGTCCACCACCTGTGGGAGGAACGGCTGGGGTTGGGTGCGCTGCCACATGGGTGGCAGCGAAGGTCAGGGGCTTTGACAGACCAGACCCGGGTGGCAGAGGATGGCTCTGGGGACGTGGGATGTCACCTCTCTGTGGGGGAAGGAGCCGGAACTTGTGCGGGAGGTGGAGCGCTACCAGTTAGATCTGGTAGGGCTTACCTCTACGCACAGTCTTGGTTCTGGAACCGTACTCCTAGATAGGGGTTGGACTCTGGGGGTCCCTGTGGAGCCTGGGGGTCCCTGTGGAGGCTGTGTAGACAATGTTCAAAGTTTCCATTGCTGAGGCTGCAGCGGGGAGCTGTAGTCTTAGGGTCTTAGGTGCCTCAAGGGGCGGTAACCCACGAACACCCTGGTGGACACCGGTGGTCAGGGAAGCCGTCCGACTGAAGAAGGAGTCTTTCCGGGATATGTTATCCAGGAGGACTCTGGAGGCAGTTGCAAGGTACCGATAGGCCCGAAGGGCTGCAGCCTCTGCCGTGACAGAGGCAAGGCAGCGGGTGTGGGAGAAGTTTAGAGAAGACCTGGAGAAGACCAGGAGAAGACCAGGAGAAGACATGGAGAAGACAAAAGGACTTTTGGTCGGTAACAAGGTGCTTCTGGAAAACTGTTCGCCACCTCAGGGGGGGAAGCGAGGAAACATCCAAGCTGTATACAGTAAGGGACGTTGTTGACCTCAACTGGGGAGGTAATAGAGCGGTGGAAGGAGCACTTTGAGGAACTCCAAAATCCAGCTGAC
>NC_048415.1:90355-107853 GCF_013103735.1 Etheostoma cragini
CCTGTTCCCCCTGTCCTCCTTAATCCCCCTGTTACCACTGTCCTTCCGTCCCCCCCTCTTCTCCCTCAGCTCCTTCAGCTCCCGCTCTCGTCTCAGTGCCTCCTCAATCTCCTTCTCGATGAAGTCCGGAGTGCCGCGTCCACGAGGCGTCAACCCGGTGGACTCCAGGTTCTCCCGCCAGGACCGTGGCGCTGCGCTGCGCTGAGGTGTGGGGGCGGGCAGATCACGACAGCTGGATGATGTCGGGGAGGAAGGAGATGATTGGTCCTTCAGAAGGATTCTGTAACGTAAAATAATAATAATTTTAACGTTTTAATAACTCTTTATCTGTTTCTATATAAAAGAGACTTTAGATACAGTATTACAGCATGATACATCTTGTCCTCTTATCCGGTGTCAGGTCTATCGGGGTCTTCTTGTACCCGGGAACTTGTTCTTTCGGTCATGACCCAGCCTTCATGTCCATAGGTGAGGGTAGTAACCAGAACTGACCTGTAGATCGAGAGCTTTGACTTCCTTTTTCGTCACAAAAATGCGATAAATTGAACGTAATACCGCACCGGCTGCTCCAATTCTCCGACCAATCTCACGCTCCATTGTCCACTAACTAGCGAATAAGACCCCAAGGTATTAAACCTCCTTCACTTGGGGTAAGGACTCACTCCCTACCTGAAGAAGGCACTCCATCGGTTTCCTGCTGATCCTCATCCCAGCCGCTTCACGATCAGCTGCAAACCGATCCAGTGAGTGCTGAAGGTCACAGACCGATGACGCCATTAGGACCACATCATCTGCAAAAAGCAGCGATGAGATCCTGAGCCCACCGGACTGTAACCCTTCCCAACCCCAACTATGCTTCGATATCTTGTCCATAAATTCTACAAATAGGATTGGTGACAAAGCACAGCCCTGATGGAGGCCAACCCTCCAGAACCTGGAACAAGTCTGACTTACTGCCGATAACCCGGACCCAGTTCTTGCTTTGGTCATACAGTGATCGGATGGCCCTGAGATGGACCCCCTCACGCCATACTCCCGCAGCACCTCCCACAGTGTCTCCCAGGGGACCCGGTCATACGCCTTCTTCAAATCCACAAAACACACTTAGACTGGTTGGGCATACTCCCAGGATCCTTGCGAGAGTAAAGATCTGATCCGTTGTTCCATGACCAGGACGGAATCCACATTGTTCCTCTTAAATCTGAGGTTCGACTATTGGCCAAACCCTGCTTTCCAGCACCTTGGAGTAGACTTTACCAGGGAGGCTGAGAAGTGTGATACCCCTGTAAATAGCACACACTCTTTGGTCCCCCTTTTTAAAGAGGGGAACCACCACGCTGGTCTGCCACTCCCTAGGCACTGTCCCAGACCTCCACGCAATGTTGAAGAGGCATGTCAACCAAGACAGCCCTCCACACCCAGAGCTTTCAGCATTTCTGGACAGATCTCATCAATCCCTGGGGCTTTGCCACTGTGGAGTTGTTTGACTACGTCAGAGACATCCACCAGGGAATCTGATCCCCCATCATCCTCCAGCTCTGCCTCTACCACAGAGGACGTGTCAGCTGGATTTAGGAGTTCCTCAAAGTGCTCCTTCCACTGCTCTATTACCTCCTCAGTTGAGGTCAACAGCGTCCCATCCTTACTGTCCACAGCTTGGATGAGTCCCCGCTTCCCCTCCTGAGGTTGCCAACGGTTTTCACCTTGGTTCAGAAGCACCTTGGTTCCGACCGAAAGTCCTTCTCCAGGTCTTCTCCAGGTCGTCTCTATGTCTTCTCCATGTCTTCTCCCAACTTCTCCCACACCCGCTGCTTTGCCTCTGTCACGGCAGAGGCTGCAGCCTTTAGGGCCTGTCGGTGCTTTGCAGCTGCCTCCGGAGTCCTCTGGGAAAACATATCCCTGAAAGACTCCTTCTTCAGTCGGACGACCTGTGTCCACCAGGATGTTTGTGGGTTACCGCCCCTTGAGGCACCAAAGACCCTAAGACCACAGATCTACACCGCAGCTTTGGCGATGGAAACTATGAACATTGTCCACTCAAGGGTCTGTCCAGTGTCTCCCCCCCTCCAACCCAACCCACCACCAGATGGTGATCCGTTGACAGCTCCGCCCCTCTCTTCACCCGAGTGTCCAAAACATACAGCGTCAGATCAGATTAAACGATTATAAAATCGATCATTGACCTTCAGCCTAGGGTGCTCTGGTACCACGTACACTTATGAGCACCCTATGCATGAACATGGTGTTTGTTATGGACAATCCATGACTAGACTAGAAGTCCAAAAACAGACCACCACTCTGGTTTAGATCAGGGACCCGTTCCTCCCAATAAGCCTCTCCAAGTATCTCCAGTCCCCCAGTCCCCCAGCAGAACTATGGAGTCCCCTAATAGAGCCCCATACAGGACTCCATTCAAGATCCCCGACAGAAGCCCCATACAGGACTCTATTCAAAGTCCCCCACTGGAGTCCCATACAGGTCTCCATTCAAGGTCCCCCACTGAAGCCCATACAGGACTCCATTCAAGGTCCCTTACTGGAGCCCCATTCAGGACCCCATTCATGGTCCCCCACTGGAGCCCCAGGGTCTCCAAGAACGCTGAATACGCTGAACTATTGTTTAGTGCATTTGCACAAACAACAGTCGGAGTTTGACCAGAGGCGACCGGCTCATCCAACGGGGGCTTGTGAGTATTAAAGCCTATATTGGAGGCCTAGATTCTTCTCCCAACCGGTCGTCAGACACCGCCTACCAAGAGCCTGGGTCTGACCGAGATTTCTGCCTAAAAGGAAGTTTTCCTCGCCACTGTCGCACTGTTGCTTGCTCTGGAGGAAACTACTAGAACTGTTGGGTCCTTGTAAATTCTGGAGTGTGGTCTAGACCTACTCTATCTGTAAAGTGTCTGGAGATAACGCTTGTTATGAATTGATACTATAAATAAATTTGAATTAAAATTGAATTATATAAAAAAGACTTCAGAAACAGTATTAGGGACCACTAAGGTCTATATAAAGCAACTTCAGATACAGTATTAGGGAACACTAAGGTATATAAAAGAGACTTCAGATACAGTATTAGGGACCGCTAAGGTCCATATAAAGCAACTTCAGATACAGTATTAGGGACCACTAAGGTATATAAAAGAGACTTCAGATACAGTATTATATTTGTGTATGTGTAATAAAGTGTACCTCGTGGTTTGATGCCGGCTGAAACCGGATGCGTCCTGGATGTCTGAGTTGGTCTCAGAAACATAAGACTGTTCCGGACTCATTCGGCGGAGGTACAACTTGGTGTCCTCAGGGTGTCGATGAGGAAAGCACGCCAACATGGACTCAGAGTGTCCTTCTGCTGTCCTATCGTTGTTGTTTGGCTGGTTTAATTCTGTCTTGATGTCCTCCAGCACCTGCAGAGGATCCAGACTGGATTGTCCCTGTCAAGACACAATGTGAGTCCATGCACATACTCTCTACTGTTGTCTCTCTACATACTACTCTATACTGTAGTCTCCCTACTGTTGTCTCTACATACTACTATCTACTGTTGTCTCTCTACATACTGCTCTCTACCGTTGTCTCTCTACTGTTGTCTCTCTGCATACTACTCTCTCGGAGCACATAGGAAAACACACCCTGATACGGTAAGCGTACCTGACTCATTTCCGTTTCTTGTGCCTGTGTGTTGGTAGCGTGTAGGTAGCTTTGTTGCTCACTAAATACCAGTTCAGTTTGTTAGATTTGCTATTACAGCGGCTAACTGTCCGCTAAACACTTATTCTTATAGTAGTTCTGCATAAGCACTCACATATCTTCTCTTTTTTTTTTTGGGACTTTTGTTAAATAACAGCTGTTTTAACGCTTGGTAGCTAAAACTACCGTACTTTAGCTTAGCTGCTAGTGACTTTAGCCTAGCAGTTAGTTATGTCGGGCCCCTCTCCTCCTTTCTCCTGCTCGATGTGTGAGATGTTTAGTTACTCCTCTGCATTCTTTAACGGCAATGGCGTGTGTAACAAGTGTAGTTTATTTTTGGACATGGAGGCGAGGCTTAGTGAGTTAGAAGTCCAGATCTGCACCATGACAGATCGGTCGTTAGTTACTGTAGCTAACCCCCCCCGGTAGTCGGCGCGGGCCGGCCTGAGTTAGCCTCTGGTAGCCGTCCCCCGGCATCTCCTGGCCAGCCAGATCATAGCGCCTGGGTGACTGTGCGAGGACGAGGATGAGACAGTCGTAAGCTTTCCAAGGCGTCGGAGCGCTACCAGCCTGTTAGCGTTTCTAACAGATTTCCCCACTCAGCAACACACCCGCTGAGAAACCAACTCTGATTATTGGTAGCTCCATTTTGAGAAACGTGAAGTTAGCGAAGCCGGCAGCCATAGTTAAGTGCATCCCGGGGGCTAGAGCGGGCGACGTTGAGTCTTATCTGAAACTGCTGGCTAAGGATGAACGTAAATACAGTTATCCACGTTGGCGTTAATGATCCCGGTTACGGCAATCGGAGGTTACGAAGATTAATGTTGAATCGGTGTGTACATACGCAAAGTCAATGTCGGACGCCATAGTTTTCTCTGGACCACTGCCAAATCTCACCAGCGATGACATGTATAGCCGCATGTTGTCATTTCGCCGCTGGCTATTGAGGTGGTGTCCAGATAATGATGTGGGCTTTGTGGATCACTGGCAGTCTTTCTGGGGAAGACCTGGTCTGATTCGGAGAGACGGCATTCATCCCACTTTGGACGGAGCAGCTCTCATTTCTGGAAATCTTGACAGGTTTATTAGTGGACCTGATCCTTGACAATCCAGAGTTGGGACCAGGAGGCAGAGTCCCAGTCTAACACACTTCTCTGCTCCTTTATTCCAGGAGTTACCTAGTAAAACCCCATAGTGACGGTGTCTGCCCCCTGACCATTGAAATTATTTAAATCAAAGGTAGACAGAAGAGGAGCTGTGCATGAAAACCTCATAACAATTAAAACCACAAGTGCAATAGTGCAAAAGAATAGGAGAATTAAATGTGGACTCTTAAACATCAGATCTCTCTCTTCTAAAGGGGGACTAGTAAATGAATTAATATCAGATTCTAATATTGATTTATTCTGTCTTACTGAAACTTGGCTGGGTGATGGAGAATATGTTAGTCTAAATGAATCCACCCCCCCAGTCATATTAATACTCACATTCCTCGAGGCACAGGCCGAGGAGGTGGAGTTGCAGCCATCTTTGATTCTAGTCTTATAGTGTACCGAGACCCTGGTCCAGTCTCTGAACCAGTTATATTTGTTATAGTGTACCGAGCACCTGGTCCACACTCTGAACCAGTTCTATTTGTTATAGTGTACCGAGCACCTGGTCCATACTCTGAATTTTTATCCGAATTTGCAGAGTTTCTGTCAAACTTAGTGCCAAAAAGGGACAAAGTTCTTATTGTAGGGGATTTTAATATTCATGTTGACGATGAGAATGATAGCCTTAGCACTGCGTTTATCTCTCTTTTAGATTCTATTGGCTTCTCTCAAAGTGTTCTTAAACCGACTCACCGTTTTAACCACACCCTCGATCTTGTTCTGGTCTATGGTGCTGAAATTGAACATTTAATAGTGTTCCCACAGAATCCCTTTCTATCTGACCACTGTTTGATAACTTTTGAGTTCATACTGCTGAACTACACGCCATTAGGCAAAACCTTCTCTACAAGATGTCTATCTGATAGTGCTGGAGCTAAATTTAAGGATGCGATTCCGTTAGCATTTAATTCATTACCAAATCACAAAGTAACGGGGGACTCCGATGCTATTAGTCCCTCCCAAATCGATCATTTTGTTGATAGTGCAGCAGGCTCGCTACGAATTACTCTCGACTCTGTTGCCCCTCTAAAAAAGAAGATAATAAAACAAAGATGGTTAGCTCCATGGTATAACACTGAAACTTGCAAATTAAAGCAAATATCGCGGAAACTTGAGAAGATCTGGCGTTCCACCAAACTGGAAAATTGTCGTCTAATCTGGCAAGATAGTCTTAAAACGTATAGGAAGGCCCTCCGTAATGCCAGAGCAGCATACTACTCGTCATTAATAGAGGAAAATAGGAACAAGCCCAGGTTTCTTTTCAGCACTGTAGCCAGGCTAACGGAAGGTCACAGCTCTACTGAGCCAAGTATTCCCAGAGCTCTTAGTAGTAACGACTTTATGAGGTTCTTCAATGATAAAATTAGAACTATTAGAAGCAAAATTTACCAAGACATGCCTTTAACTGGCACTGACTTATCTCTAAACTCAGGAACTTCAGAAACAGCTGTAAAACCAGATACATGTTTAGACTGCTTTGCTTCACTTGATCTTTATCAATTTAATTCAATTATTTCTTCTGTGTGACTTTCTGCATAGCAACAGCTTATTCGAGTATTTTCAGTCAGGATATAGACTTCATCATAGTACAGAGACAGCGCTTGTGAAAATGACTAATGACCTCCTAATTGCATCAGACAAAGGACTTATCTCTGTACTGGTGTTATTAGATCTTAGGGCTGCATTTGATACCATTGACCATCATATCTTATTACAGAGATTGGAACATTTAATTGGCATTAAAGGGACTGCTCTAAGCTGGTTTAAGTCTTATTTATCAGATCGATCTCAGTTTGTTCATGTTAACGATGAATCCTCTGTGCACGCCAAAGTTAGTCATGGAGTCCCACAAGGATCTGTGCTCGGTCCAATCATGTTCACTTTATATATGCTTTCTTTAGGCAGTATTATTAGGAAACACTCCATAAACTTTCATTGTTATGCAGATGATACTCAATTATATCTATCAATCAAGCCGGATGAAACTAATCAGTTAGCTAAACTTCAAACGTGCCTTCAGGATATTAAAACCTGGATGACCTGTAATTTTTGAAGTTATTGCTCTCGGACCCAAGCACCTCCGTGACGCATTATCCAAAGATATAGTTACTGTGGATGGCACCACCCTGGCCTCCAGCACCACCCTGGCCTCCAGCACCACTGTGAGGAATCTTGGAGTCATATTTGATCAGGACATGTCCTTTAATTCCCACTTAAAGCAAATTTCAAGGATCGCCTTTTTTCACTTACGTAATATTGCGAAAATCAGGAATATCTTGTCTAAAAATGATGCAGAAAAACTAGTCCATGCATTTGTTACTTCTAGGCTGGATTACTGCAATTCTTTATTATCAGGCTGCTCGGAAAAGTCAATAAGGACTCTTCAGCTGATCCAGAATGCTGCAGCACGTGTTCTGACAGGAACCAGGAAAAGAGATCACGTTTCTCCTGTTTTAGCTTCTCTGCATTGGCTTCCTGTAAAATTTAGAATAGAATTTAAAATCCTTCTTCTCACCTACAAAGCTCTTCATGGTCAGGCTCCATCTTATCTTAAAGAGCTCATAGTACCTTACAACCCTGCAAGAGCACTACGCTCCCAGAATGCAGGATTACTGGTGGTTCCTAGAGTCTCTAAAAGTAGAACGGGAGCCAGAGCGTTCAGCTATCAGGCTCCTCTCCTGTGGAACCAGGTTCCAGTTTGGGTCCGGGATGCAGACACCGTCTCCACATTTAAGATTAGGCTTATGACTTTCCTTTATGATAAAGCTTATAGTTAGGGCATAGAAGCGAATATTGTTAGGGAGTAGTAGTTAGTCACATAGTTTTCAGATTTATCTATCATGTAATCAAGAATATAATAAAACTAAAGGGAGACTTGGCATACAGCCCGATCCGGTTGGGGAGAGTTCTAGCCCGACCGGGCTGGAGCTCTCTTTACCTTGTCTCTCTTGGTTTTGCTGTAATAATAGTTTTAGACAGCTGGGGACTTATTTTGATACACTGAGCTCCTCTCTCCTCCATCTTTCCATCTTTTCATTTATGTGCATCCATGTCCCAGAAATGCTTGTTACTAACCTAGCTCTGGGGAATCATTCCCCGGAGTCCTTATGTTCTTTTTTCCCCAGAATGTTCCCTTGGATCAGAGAGGCTCCAAAATCATGGTAGCAGCTGTCGCCTTGGTCCTGCTCCATGTTCTGTGATGCCATGTTCAACTGCTACACTGCAGTGCCCAGCTACGTCCTGCTACGTCCTGCTACGTCCTGCTACGTCCTGCTACGCCCTGCTACGTCCTGCTACTTCCTGCTACGTCCTGCTGTGCCTTGTAATGCCACACAGCGTCCTGCTATGCCATGAACTACTTCAAAGAACTGCTACAGACTACTAATTGTTTCTATTTTTGTTATTGCCACTCTTCATTCTAACCCCAACCGGCCCGTCAGACACCGCCTACCAAGAGCCTGGGTCTGGGTCTGGGTCTAGGTCTGACCGAGGTTTCTGCCTAAAAGGAAGTTTTTCCTCACCACTGTCACACTGTTGCTGCTCTGGAGGAAACTACTAGAACTGTTGGGTCCTTGTAAATTCTGGAGTGTGATCTATCTGTATAGTGTCTTGAGATAACTCTTGTTATGAATTGAATTACTGTTGTTTCTCTACTCTTGTCTCTCTACACACTATACTCTACTGTTGTCTCTCTACTGTTATCTCTCTACTATTGTCTCTACTCTCTACATTTGTCTCTCTACTGTTGTCTATACATACTACTCTCATGTTGTGAGTTCCCGGTCCCAGTCCTCCTCCGTGGTTCTCCTTCTGGATAATGAAGCCCCCCCGGCTCCTCTCTCTGGCTCTGCCGGGCGTCAGCGGCGACGCCAGACGTTTGGTTCTGATCTGGACCATCTCGGCTCGGCCGTCGCTGAGCTTCAGACCTCGAGAGCGCCGCAGGTTCTCCTCGCGCTCCTGAACTAACCGGATCTCCCTTTCTATCGGGGTCTCATAGCTGATCCTGTTCTCCTGCTGCTCCTCCAGGCCGGAGCCCAGATCCTCAAATACACTGCCCTGCCGGCTAAGAGTCTAAAGAAACAGAAAAATATAGATTTACCTCATGATCAGGGATGTAGACTACGTAATACGCAGGTATACCCACTAAGAAATCTCCAGGATTACTGTATATCCACCAATAAAGCTTCAGGATCCCAGCATACCCATTAATAATGCTCCAGGATTACTGTAAAACCACTAAGGAAGCTCCAGGATTAACGTTTACCCACCAAGAAAGCTCCAGGATTACCGTATACCCACTAATAAAGTTCCAGGATTACCGTATACCCACTAATCAAGCTCCAGGATTACCTATACCCACTAATGAAGCTCAAGGATTATTGTGTACCCACCAAGAAAAACTCCAGGATTACCGTATTCCAACTAAGAAAGCTCCAGGATTACTGTGTACCCACTAATAATGCTCCAGGATTACCGTATACCCTCTAAAAAAACTCTAGGATTACCGTATATATCCTCTAAAACAGCTCCAGGATTACTGTATACCCTCTAAGAAAGCTTCAGGATTACCGTATGTCCGGGTGGCACCATCAGACGCTCCATCGGATCGGGCGGAACTGTCAGACAGTCCCGCTCCATCGGGCCTGGCGGCATCAGACGGTCCCGCTCCATCGGGCCTGGCGCCGTCAGATGGTCCTGCTCCATCGGGCCTGGCGCCGTCAGATGGTCCCGCTCCATCAGACCTGGCGCCGTCAAATGGTCCCGCTCCATCAAACCTGCCGCCGTCAGACGGTCCTGCTCCATCTGCAGGAACTGTTGTCGCGCTGCACTGAAGTTGATCTGCTCCTGGACCACGGTCCCAGGCTCGGCGGCGCAGAAGGATTCTTGTCCAGAACGGGCTGAACTGTAACTCAAGCTAAAACCTTAAAAAGAAGAAAATCCCATTTATTAGTATACTATATTATATCATATACTATTTTATATAATACAGTATTTGATATGGTATATAATATATATCATATTATATTACTATTACGTATCTATTAACCATGTAGTAAACATCTATTAACCATATATAGAACATCTATTAACCATGTATTAAACATCTATTAACATGTATTAACCATGTATTAACATCTATTAACCATATATTAAACATCTATTAACCATGTATTAAACATCTATTAACTATGTATTAACCATGTATTAACCATGTTTTAACATGTATTAACATGTATTAACATATATTTAACATCTATAATGCTGGTTCTAGTGAAGTGCCCCAGACCTGGGACCAGTCTGCTTAGGTCCAGGGTCTCCAGCGCGCTCCACTGATCTCTGAAGCTCTTCTTCGGCGCCTGACTGCGAATGATCTCCTGCCGTAGCTGCTTCTCTTCTTCTTCGTAAACCGCGTCGGTTCCGTTTCTCGGATCCACTTCGTACGGCGAGTCCCCGCTGCTGTCTGCGAACAGACTCTCCGGCTTCCTGCCACCGGCATAGGTCTGTAGTTTGAATACTTTATCTTCCTTCAGGGTGGCGAGCTGCACCTGTCGCTGCGGCGACACCATCCAGGCTTCGTTCAGCTCGGCCTCTGGACTCTCCGGGTCCTCCACGAACGAGTAGAAACCGCAGTGAGAGCCGGAGCTGCCGGGAGAGCCGGGGCTGCTGGGACGCCACTCGTCACTGGCATCACCTCCGTGCTGCAACGCAACCTGCCGGGCCTGGACCACCACGTCCCCCGACCAGGCGCACTGCTGGGAGGAGACCAGAGTTATTTATCAAACTGAACTACAACTAGACAACTAACTCTAAAACTAACTGTGAATAATCTAAAACCTGAATAATAAAGCCCAGATAGTCCGGACCTGGGGGGAGCCGAGCCTTGAGGAGACGAAGGTGCTGTCGTAGGTGAAGACCAGATCATCGGGGCCGGTGGACTCGCTCTGCACCGGGCCGGCGAGGGAGCGCAGGTCCGAGGGCTGCAGCAGCGGGGAGAGGGGCTTCAGCACCCACCGCCGCGGGATGCTGTCCATGACTGGAGGGGGCGTTGCAGGGGGGGCGCTGCTGTGGGGCCGGTGGCAGGTGGAGGTTCAGATGGAGGAAGACACTGGATTGAGAGGAAACTGGAAACTGGACATTGGAAAATCTGAGGAGTCAGAAGATCCGGACGGCCACTGCAGAGAGTCTCTGAAACAAGAGGCGAGATCAGTTGCAGTAGTCTATTATATATATATATATATATATATATATATATATATATATATATATATATATATATAATATGTGAGTTTATTGATAGAGTTCTCCAGAATATGGATCAATAAAATTGTGAGTTGGATGTTTTGAAGAGTCTCCGTTTTAAAGCTGGAGTGAAAATGCTGGTACACGTGAAACAGGACGGTGCCTCTATGTCAAGGTGAATAATAAACTGGGTCCTGCTGCTAAGTTACACACTCATGTGACTCCGAGAGCCAATCAGATGCTAGAAAAGACTCCATTTAGACAGTCTGATAGAGATGTTAGCTGACGTACCATTAGCAGCGTAGCATTAGTTCAGACAGTGTGTCTGTGTGTGAGTGATAAACTGCCCCACCTGCAGTCTGACTCTGCTGATAAGAAACAGGGACGGACAGTAGAAGACCACTGGATCCCAACAGAGATAGACCTTTTAGCTAAAGAGTAAGATCCTTTTAGTTTAACATGAAACAGAAATCCCCATCACCAAACCCACCAGACTCCATGTAAATAATCACTACTTTTAGTGTGTATAGAGCAGCATATCTCCACCAGACTCCATGTAAATAATCACTACTTTTAGCGTGTATAGAGCAGCATATCTCCACCAGACTCCATGTAAATAATCACTACTTTTAGCGTGTATAGAGCAGCATATCTCCACCAGACTCCATGTAAATAATCACTACTTTTAGTGTGTATAGAGCAGCATATCTCCACCAGACTCCATGTAAATAATCACTACTTTTAGCGTGTATAGAGCACCATATCTCTACATGTAAATGGGTGAATTAAGAGTTTATTCCAACCAGACCAGAGTGGTGATTGTTGGAACGGTGGAAAGATGAACCAAGACGGCTTTTGGTGGATTTATTTCGTTTCTGTCCACTTTGAATAAAGTGTGTTTTACGATGATAAAAGTAGTGATTATTTACATGGAGTCTGGTGGGACACTGGGACAGTCTGCATACGGCGCCTCCAGAAGGATCATGTGATGAACTCTGCAGCAGCTGATAGTCATGTTTTACAAGAATTTAAATTTAAAGTTAAAATCTTTTTTTTTGTATGTTGTGTGATTTGTTTCAGTTCAGTTTTAAACATTTAAACATATTTTACTGTTTAAAACTTTAAAATCAACAAAAACTAAAGTTATTGGCATGTTTTTATACTGTTACATTACAGTTATTATCAAAGATCATTTAGTTATTATTCAGTTATAATTTAGATATTATTCAGTTATAAAAGCTGATTTTCTCACCTGAGATCAGTTTCCTGTTAACAGCAGAAACTCTGACAGACTGGAAAATAAGTCAAGTGACAAGTGACAAAGTTCAGCTGCTATCGTCCAATCAGAGACTCCGCCCACTCTGACACACACACACACACACACACACACACACACTAAGATAGTTATTTCTAACCTTTGTATTCACTCATGATGGATCAGGAAGAAATAAAATCATAAACATTTATATTTAAAGAACTCGAAGGACTTCAACCAGAGAAAAGAACAGGTTATATAACTATTATACATATATATATATATATATATATATATATATATATATATATATATATATATATATATATATATATATATATATATATATATATATATATATATATAGTTAATGTATCATATATATAACAGTAAATGTATATACAGAACGTCAACTCACCTGCAGGTTCAGACAGAATCTGTGTGTGTGTGTGTGTGTGTGTGTGTGTGTGTTGTTTATCTGAACTAGAATAACACAGAAGCAGTTTCTGAGTCGCTACATATTTAATTTCTCTTCATAAAACCCCCAAAAAACAGAAACTGCAAAATAACCAAAGACTTACTGAACTCTCCGATTAATCCAGCCGGTTACAGACAGAGAATCTCAGGGCACTGCCTAATGCTAAGCTAATGCTAATATTATTCTAACACGAAGATAATGCTAGTTCCAAGATAATGCTGAGCTAAAACTAACGCTAAGTTAATGCTACTCTAATACTAAAATAATGCTTAGTCTAAGATAATACTAATGCTAAGCTAATACTAACGCTAAGCTAATGCATAAAGCATATGTCACAAAGGGAAACATTTGGCAGTACAAAAGTAAAAAGGCTTCAAGAAAATCAAAAAAAAGTAAAGAAAAGTTTATAAAACAGAAGCAGAAACAGGAAATTATGTAATGTGGTTAGAGGCAGGGCTTAGGGCAGTGGGTGGAGCTTAGTTCCTGTAGTTTTTGTCCTTTTAGTTTTCAGTTGATTATAATTGAAGCAGCTTCACGCAGACTGAGTCAGCTTCGCTTGCTGTCCCAAGCAAGCACCAGTTATCTTCTGAGAGAGTCTCTGAAGACCAGACCGGACCGGACCAGACCAGACCAGACCAGCGTCTACATATCTGAAGGAACTACAATCACATTAAGTGAATTCTCCATTCATCAAGAGTTAAGTCTCAGTCCACGTGTCCCTCTAATGATCTGGAGTTGGTAAAACCTCCTGAGAATAAATCTGGTTGAAGTGTGTTTCCAGCCAATAAGAACCTGAGGTGATGACATCACCATCCAACGGCTTTACAGCCAATAAGAACCTGTGGTGATGACATCACCATCCAACGGCTTTACAGCCAATAAGAAACTATGGTGATGACATCACCATCCAACGGCTTTACAGCCAATAAGAACCTATGGTGATGACATCACCATCCAACGGCTTTACAGCCAATAAGAACCTGTGGTGATGACATCACACGCTGTTTTAGGGTCAGACTGGGACATCTGATTGGTTGGAGACATTTTAAGGTGTTTCCATTCATTTACACTGAATCACACAACAGACGTCTACCATGACTTGATCAATGGGGGACAAGATCACATGATCACTATGAGACAACATTACATGATCGCTATGGGACAACATCACATGATCACTATGGGACAACACGCTGCAAGACTCTTTTTTGAGACATGTCTCTCTGTCTGAGCGTCTTTCATTGACTCCCAGGACGTCCCGCGGCTCGTCCTAACCTTTGTCAGCCATTATCGGGTACATTAACTACAGCTTCTTCTTCTTCTTCTGCGTTTTGTGGCGGGTTGCAACCATAAAATGACCTAAAACATGACAACTCATTATTTATTCAGCAGATAAGGGTTCATCAGCGTTTATCACAGAAGAAGAAAATCCTCATCATCATCATCTTCATCATCATCATGATACAATCTGATGAGACGCATTTCCTTTGATATTCATCAGATTTACTGTTTCCATTAAGCATCGCTTCATTCAGATAAAGACATGTGGAGGGAACTTTCTGTTTCAGACCATCAGAACGGGACTCGATCATGTGACTCGATCATGTGACTCGAATCACATGATGCTGCAGCACTTACATGGCTTCTTTTCCTTCTTCATTTCCTCCTCTACTTCCTTCCCTTCCTTCCCTTCCTTCCCCCCCCTCTCTTCCTTCCCTTCCTTCCCCTCCTTCCCTTCCCTCTCTTCCTTCCCTTCCTTCCCCTCCCTCTCTTCCTTCCCCTCCTTCCCTTCCCTCTCTTCCTTCCCGTTTCCCACCGGTGCGGCGACCGTCTCCGTGGGCTTGTTGTTGCCGTGCGGAGGCGGAGCTTCCTGCGCGGCGCTTGTTGACGTTTCCTCGCTTGCGGTGTCGTCGTGGATGAGCACGCGCTCGGCCGTCACCGTGCCAACCAGACCGAACACCTTCTTGGTCTCGTCCTCGTCCTCCACGCTCTGGTACCCCATGAACACCATGGTGAGCGGTGCCGCGGCGGTGGCGTCCACCGGGCCCGGCTCGGCGCCAGGCTCGGCCCGCAGCCCCCTGATCTCTGCCGGCGGGGGGGCGTCGGGGCTCGATACCGCCGCCGCCTCGGCTGTAGGGAGAGACGTCACCGTGGCAACGGTCTGCGACGTCACGGAGGCCTCGTCGGCTTTGTGGATGAGGTCCTCGACCTCGGAGACGCTAAGCAGCTGCACGCCGTCTTCACCGTTCATCTCGTGGACGACTGCGGGACACGATGAGAAAACACCCATCACACACACCGGTACGCTAATCAGGCTACGTCGCTACCACTATGCTAATAAGGCTACATCTCCACCGCTACGATACATGTCCACCGCTAAGCTAATCAGGCTACATCTCCACCGCTACGCTAATCAGGCTACATCTCCACCGCTACGCAACATATCCACCGCTATGCTAATCAGGCTACATCTCCACCGCTACGAAACATATCCACCGCTATGCTAATCAGGCTACATCTCCACCGCTACGCTAATCAGGCTACATCTCCACCGCTATCACTACGCTAGTCAGGCTACATCTCTACCGCTACGCTACATATCCACCGCTACGCTAATCAGGCTACATCTCCACCGCTATGCTACATATCCACCGCTACGCTAATCAGGCTACTTCTCCACCGCTACGCTAATCAGGCTACATCTCCACCGTTTTCTTAATAAGGCTACATCGCTACGCTATGGTAATCAGGCTCTAGCGCTACGCTACATCTCCACCACTAAGCTAATCAGGTTTGGTTGTTTTGGTCTGTTCCTATTGGCTGACATCTTTGTTCCTATGGGCTGACCTTTCCTCTCGTCCTCGTACACTTTGACCCCTCCGTGGTGAGAGAGGTCAACAGGAAGTGAGGTGTTAGTGGACAAAACCCGGGTTTCCCCCGTCAGCCGGTCCCGCTCCACCTTAATCTCCACAGAGTACATTGCTGGACACACACACACACACACACATGCACACACACCCAGAGACACAAAAACACACACACACACACACGTAGGGACACACGCAGGGACACACACACACACATACACACACATACACACACATACACACACAAACACACACACAAACACACACACACACAGTGTTAACGAAAAAAAACACAACAATACAGACAGGCAGGCAGAGAGAGAGACAGAGAGACAGAGAGACAGAGAGACAGCTGTTAGAGACAGACAGGTGTTAACTGTTAATAAACGATATGAAATACTTTCCAGTCTAGGGCTTTTATTGTGAAAGGTAAGAACAGGAATGGAGGAGAAAACATTTTCAATCCGTCTTTTCTCTCGTAAGATTTCGACCTTTACTCTGAAAATCTTTATCCTGTAACATTGTCCGCACCCCCCCCCCCCCCCCCCCCCACACACACACACATCCACCCCCCACACACACACACACACATCCACCCCCCACACATTGCCCCCCTGACTCACCTCTCTTCATCTCCTCGCTTGCTCCGTTCACTCGGGGGCTTTTAGGAGCTCTGACCTCTGCAAAGGATTCTGGGAAAGAAAGGAAGTTCATATTAAAGCCCTGGTATCACAACACACTGTAATCCAATTACTCTACACACTGTAATCCGATTACTCTACACAATGTAATCTGATTACTCTGCACACTGTAATCGCATTACTCTGCTGTCTCACCTGGAGCGATCTGAGCCGCCATCAGCTCCGGCTGATCTTTGACCCCGACAGCTGATCAGAGGGACACAGTGAGAGGACAACCAGACACAGAAACTACAACCAGAGAAGAAGAAACGTACCTTCAACCGATCCTGGACACACCTGCGGACACAGAGACACAGAGACAGAGAGACATAATCTAAAAAAACATCCAGAAATCACAATGTATGATTTTTCACTATTTATTTGTATGATACAGCTGTTAATAAGTATTTGAACACCTGTCTATCAGCTAGAATTCTGTCCCTCAAAGACCTGTTAGTCTGTCTTCAAAATGTCCCCCCCCCCACTCCATTTATTATCCTAAATTAGATGCACCTGTTTGGGGTCGTTAGCTGCATAAAGACACCTGCCCCCCCCCCCCCCCCCCCCCCCCCCCCCCCCCCAATACAATCAGTAAGAATCCAACTACTGACATGGCCAAGACCAAAGAGCTGTCCAAAGACACCAGAGACCTCCACCATCCTGGACAGGGCTACGGGGACATGTCCAAGCAGCTTGGTGAAAAAAGGTCCACTGTTGGAGCAATCATTAGAAAATGGAAGAAGCTATACATGACTGTCAGTCTCCCTCGGACTGGGGCTCCATGCAAGATCTCACCCTGTGGGGTCTCAGTGATCCATGTCAAGGCCTTAAATCTTAAGTCTGCCAACGACCATCTGGATGATCCAGATGAGTCATGGGAGGAAGTCATGTGGTCAAATGAGACCAGAATAGAACTTTTTGGTCCTAATTCCACTAACCGTGTTTGGAGGAAGATGAATGATGAGGACCATCCCAAGACCACCATCCCTACTGTAAAGCATGGGGGGGTACCCTCATGCTTTGGGGGTGTTTCTGCACATGGGACAGGGGGACTGCCCTGTATTAAGGAGAGGAGGACCGGGGCCATGTACTGGGAGATTTTGGGGACCAACCTCCTTCCCTCAGTTAGAGCATT
>NC_048415.1:107953-112007 GCF_013103735.1 Etheostoma cragini
CTTAAACTCCTTCACTTGGGGTAAGGACTCACCCCCTACCCGAAGAAAGCACTCCATTGGTTTCCTGCTGAGAACCATTGCCTCAGATTTTGAGGTGCTGATCCTCATCCCAGGCGCTTCACACTTGGCTGCAAACCGATTCAGTAAGTGCTGAAGGTCACAGGCCGATGATGCCATCAGGACCACATCATCTGTAAAAACGCAGCGATGCGATCCTGAGCCCACCAAACTGCAACCCCTCCCCGCCCCGACTACGCCTCGATATCCTGTCCATAAATATTATAAACAGGATTGGTGACAAAGCGCAGCCCTGGCGGAGGCCAACCCTCACTTGGAACGGGTCCGACTTACTGCAGAGAACCCGGACACAGCTCTCGCTTTGGTCATACAGAGATTGGATGGCCCTGAGAAGGGACCCCCTCACCCCATACTCCCGCAGCACCTCCCACAGTTTCTCCCGGGGGACCCGGTCATACGCCTTCTCCAGATCCACAAAACACATGTAGACTGGTTGGGCATACTCCCAGGCTCCCTCCAGGATCCTTGCGAGAGTAAAGATCTGATCCGTTGTTCCACGACCAGGACGGAATCCGCATTGTTCCTCTTCAATCTGAGGTTCGACTATCGGCCGAACCCTCCTTTCCAGCACCTTGGAGTAGAAATAAACCAGGGAGGCTGAGACGTGTGATACCCCTGTAATTGGCACACACCCTCTGGTCTCCCTTTTTGAAGAGGGGAACCACCAGCCCGGTCTGCCACTCCTTAGGCACCGTCCCAGACCTCCACGCAATGTTGAAGAGGCGTGTCAACCAAGACAGCCCCTTCACACCCACAGCTTTGAGCATTTCTGGGCGGATCTCATCAATCCCTGGGGCTTTGCCGCTGTGGAGTTGTTTGACTACCTCAGCGACCTCCACCAGGAAAATTGACGACAATCCCCCATCATCCTCCAGCTCTGCCTCCACCACAGAGGGCGCGTCAGCTGGATTTAGGAGTTCCTCAAAGAGCTCCTTCCACCGCTCTGTAACCTCCCCAGTTGAGGTCAACAACGTCCCATCCTTACTGTGTACAGGTTGGATGAGTCCCCGCTTCCCCCTCCTGAGGTGGCGAACGGTTTTCCAGAAGCACCTTGGTGCCGACCGGAAGTCCTTCTCCATGTCTTCTCCGAACTTCTCCCACACCCGCTGCTTTGCCTCTGTCACGGCAGAGGCTGCAGCCCTTCAGGCCCGTCGGTACCTTGCAACTGCCTCCGGAGTCCTCCGGGATAACATATCCCGGAAGGACTCCTTCTTCAGTCGGACGGCTTCCATGACCACCGGTGTCCACGAGGGTGTCTGTGGGTTACCGCCCCTTGAGGCACCTAAGGCCCTTAGCCCACAGCTCCCCGCCGCAGCTTCAGCAATGGAGACTTTGAACATTGTCCACTCAGGTTCAATGCCCCCAGCCTCCATTGGGATGCACGAAAAGCTCCGCCGGAGGTGTGAGTTGAAAGTCCGTCGGAGAGGGGCCTCCTCCAGACGTTCCCAATTTACCCGCACTAAGCGTTTGGGCTTACCAGGTCTGTCCAGAGTCCTCCCCCATCCCCTGACCCAACTCACCACCAGATGGTGATCAGTTGACAGCTCTGCCCCTCTCTTCACCCGAGTGTCCAAAACATACGGCCTCAGATCAGATGAAACGATTATAAAAACGATCATTGACCTTTGGCCTAGGGTGCTCTGGTACCACGTACACTTATGAGCATCCCTATGTTCGAACATGGTGTTTGTTATGGACAATCCATGACTAGCAGAGAAGTCCAACAACAGACAACCACTCTGGTTCGGATCAGGGAGGCCGTTCCTCCCAATCACGCCTCTCCAAGTATCTCCATCATTGCCCACGTGTGCGTTGAAGTCCCCCAGCAGAACTATGGAGTCCCCTACTGGAGCCCCATACAGGACTCCATTCAAGGTCTCTAAGAAGGCCAAATACTCTGAACTCTTGTTTGGTGCATAAGCACAAACAACAGTCAGAGTTTTCCCCCCCATCACCCGCAGGCGTAGGGAGGCGACCCTCTCGTCCACCGGGGTAAACTCCAACGCAGCGGCGCTCAGCCGGGGACTTGTGAGTATCCCCACACCCGCCCGGCGCCTCACACCCTGGGCAACTCCGGAGTAGGACAGAGTCCAACCCCTAATCAGGAGTATGGTTCCAGAACCGAGACTGTGCGTAGAGGTAAGCCCAACCAGATGTAACTGGTAGCGCTCCACCTCCCGCAAAAGTTCCGGCTCCCTCCCCCACAGAGAGGTGACGTTCCACGTCCCCAGAGCCAGCGTCTGCCGCCCGGGTCTGGTCCGTCGAGGCCCCTGACCTTCGCTGCCACCCATATGACAACGCACCCGACCCCAGCGGTTCCTCCCACAGGTGGTGAGCCCATGGGATGGAGATAGGGGTTCCACGTAGCTTCTTCGGGCTGTGCCCGACCGGGCTCCGTGGCAAACCCGGCCACCAGGCGCTCGCTGACGAGCCCGCCGTCTGGGCCTGGCTCCAGACGGGGCCCCGGGCTTCCTCCGGGCAGTGTCACTCCCTCTCTACCTCGGTCTTTCATGAGGTTTTTGAACCATTCTTTGTCTGGCCCCTCACCTGAGACCACTTTGCCATGGGAGACCCTACCAGGAGCACAAAGCTCCAGACAACACAGCCCTCAGGTTCATAGGGACACACAAACCTCTCCACCACGATAAGGTGATGGTTCCCCGGTGATGGTTCCCCTGTATATATATATATATATATACACATGTATATATATATACACATGTATATATATATACATGCATGTGTGTGTCTGTGAGTGTGTGTGTGTGTGTGTGTGTGTACTCACAACAGTGTTTGTTGTGGTCTGACACACGCTTCCAGTTTCCAGACTGAGCAGCTCCTCCTCCAACCTGCAACACACACACACACACACCCCCACCACACACACACACATACACATACACAAACACACACCCAGACACGCACACACACACACACACATATACAAACACACACACACAGACACAGACACACACACACACACACACAAACACACAGACAGACAGAAAAGACAGACAGACACACACACACTCACACACACACACGTTGCCTTCTCTGATTTCTGTTATTTGGATGTAGATCAGAGATGAGGATCAGGTCTGTGGAAGAGACTGTGAGACCTGTTGATGTTGTCCTCCAGGCTCCGGGTCCTGGTCTCGTCCTGCTTCAGCTGGGTCCTTACGGCGTCCTGCTCCGGTCCCGCTGAGGGCGCTCCGTCCAGCAACCAGCGCTCCCGCAGCGCCTTGGACTGCACAGGAAGTACAACCATGATGTCAGAGCCTCAGACTACATAGGAAGTAAAACCACGATGTCAGAGCCTCGGACCGCACAGGAAGTACAACCATGATGTCAGAGCCTCAGACTACATAGGAAGTACAACCATGATGTCAGAGCCTCAGACTACACAGGAAGTACAACCATGATGTCAGAGCCTCAGACTACATAGGAAGTACAACCATGATGTCAGAGCCTTGGACCGCACAGGAAGTACAACCATGATGTAAGAGCCTCAGACTACATAGGAAGTACAACCATGATGTCAGAGCCTCAGACTACACAGGAAGTACAACCATGATGTAAGAGCCTCGGACCGCACAGGAAGTACAACCATGATGTCAGAGCCTCAGACTACATAGGAAGTACAACCATGATGTCAGAGCCTCAGACTACACAGGAAGTACAACCATGATGTCAGAGCCTCAGACTACACGGGAAGTACAACCATGATGTCAGAGCCCTGGACTGCACAGGAAGTACAACCATGATGTCAGAGCCTCGGACCGCACAGGAAGTACAACCATGATGTCAGAGCCTCAGACTACACAGGAAGTACAACCATGATGTCAGAGCATCAGACTACACAGCAAGTACAACCATGATGTCAGAGCCTCGACTACACAGGAAGTACAACCATGATGCCAGAGCCTCAGACTACATAGGAAGTACAACCATGATGTCAGAGCCTCGACTACACAGG
>NC_048415.1:112107-114777 GCF_013103735.1 Etheostoma cragini
TCAGAATACACAGGAAGTACAACCATGATGTCAGAGCCTCAGAATACACAGGAAGTACAACCATGATGTCAGAGCCTCGGACTGCACAGGAATTACAACCCAGGGGGTCAGCGAGCATCCAAAACGTGGAGCTCCTATGGCGCCTATCCCATTTTGATGCTAACAAGCCACCACCCGCCGTTGACTGTCTGTCTGTCTCTCTAATCTGTCTGTCTGTCTGTCTGTCTCCCTGTCTCTCTGTCTCACCTTCAGGTGCTGCAGTGCTCTCTTGTCGTCTTCCAGCTGACGCTTCTTGTTCTCGATCTCTGTCAACCACTTCCTCTTCTCCTGATGCATGATGGGAAACAGAGTAACGCACACGTAGGATGGGGCGGGGGGGCGGGCTCGACAAGATATTATTTTTTTCCCCCTTAATGTCTCAGTGTGAGGACTTTTATTCTGAAATTTAAACTTTTTGTGAGTGGATCAATAAATGGATTAGTGGAAGAGAGTGTGTGTGTGTGTGTGTGTGTGTGTGTGTGTGTGTGTGTGTGTGTGTGTGTGCGTAAATTATACTCACTGAGAGGAGATGCACTCGATCCTGCTGAGACTCGCTGACCCTACAAGAGACAGACAGACATTAAAGTTCATGAATGTTTCATAAGAAAAGCATCAATAAAGTGAAAAAGTAGTGATTATTTACATGGAGTCTGGTGGAGATATGCTGCTCTATACACGCTAAAAGTAGTGATTATTTACATGGAGTCTGGTGGAGATATGCTGCTCTATACACGCTAAAAGTAGTGATTATTTACATGGAGTCTGTTGGAGATATGCTGCTCTATACACGCTAAAAGTAGTGATTATTTACATGGAGTCTGGTGGAGATATGCTGCTCTATACATGCTGAAAGTAGTGATTATTTACATGGAGTCTGGTGGAGATATGCTGCTCTATACACACTAAAAGTAGTGATTATTTACATGGAGTCTGGTGGAGATATGCTGCTCTATACACGCTAAAAGTAGTGATTATTTACATGGAGTCTGGTGGAGATATGCTGGCTACTCTGTATTTCTCTGCTGAGCTTCACACTTTCTGGACTCAAAGTGTCCGGAAAACAAAGCTGCAGCCGGCTCCATGGAGACCGGATTGTTGTCCATCTCCATGACGACCAGACCGGACAACAGAGAATCTGGGCAGTGGGTCTGAGTTATGTCCCGGGGCACCGGGGACAGGAGTTCCACTGAACTTCAAAATAAAACATCAAAGAACACTTTCTAAACTTTTTCTTTTCCCAACATTTTCATCTCTTTATCCAATGTTCCTGTCGCTTGATAATTAACTTTTTCTACTTTCATTGACTAGCAGCAGACAGGAAGTCCACTGAACTACAAAATGAAATACAGAACAGATATTTCCTGTCCGTGTCTGTCAAACTAAAACACAAAAGACGGATTCAATCTGATCATTTGGTGTTTATTCAATGCTTTATAAAATGTTCTGGATTCGTGTCTCATGGAATATTTCTATATTATATATTTTTTTCCCTTTTTTGAAAAATGTAACCAGGTTAGGGTTAAAGTCATGTTGCCCACAGCGGTTATTGATTATGAACCAGGTCCTTCAGAGCAGCAACGGATCAATATGTAATTATAAAGGCTCGCGCTGCTCAGTGATGAGCTTCCACTGAGACAAGTAGAGCAGATTATTATTATTATTCTCAGTGTGTGCCAACATTATGGGATGGATCCCTACAGAGATAGACCTTTTAGTTAAAGAGGAAGATCCTTTTAGTTTAACATGAAACAGAAATCACCATCACCAAACCCACCAGACTCCATGTAAATAATCACTACTTTTAGCATGTATAGAGCAGCATATCTCCACCAGACTCCATGTAAATAATCACTACTTTTAGTGTGTATAGAGCAGCATATCTCCACCAGACTCCATGTAAATAATCACTACTTTAGAGCAGCATATCTCCACCAGACTCCATGTAAATAATCACTACTTTTAGTGTGTATAGAGCAGCAAATCTCCACATGTAAATGGGCGTATCAAGAGAGATGAAGAAAGATGAACCAAGAGGCTTTTGGTAGTTTTATTTAGTTTCTGTCCAGTTTGAATGAAGTGTGTTTTACAATGATAAAAGTAGTGATTATTTACATGGAGTCTGGTTTGTCGTGTGATTTTTTGGTCTGTTTCATTAATTAAGCCCAAGCAGCAATGTAAACGAAGGTATTGAGACTGGAACCCCGCCCAGATTTAATGTAATTAACCCATTCCCGTCCGCTGGAGTGACTCTCCCTGATCACTGATTAATCTCTAATTAATCACTGATTATTCCCTCTGATCATCTTTTCTCTTAATTGTTTTCTTTTTCTCAGGGACTTTGGTGCAGTTCGCAGCAGCGGTTTCCCGGCGCAGACCCTGACTCAGCGGACTGATGCCGCACCATGACGACACACACGCGCACACGCGCACACATCCCGCACGCGACAGTCAAGTCACACGTCAGGCCTAAGACACCAACACCCCGAAAAATAAAAAATAACACAGAAGAAGAAGAAGAAGAAAAAAGTGAGAAGAAATCAAAGTATACTCACTCCATCTCTGAGTGCAGATCAGTCCGCTGAATCATCCGAGAGAGAAAAGAGACCCGCCCACGGGGGGGGGGGGGGGGGG
>NC_048415.1:114902-116974 GCF_013103735.1 Etheostoma cragini
GGGGGGGGGGCAGAGAGAGAAGGACAGGCGCAGGCAGCGTGAGGAACATGAGCAGATAATTCTTAGTAATATTAATATTATTAATATTAATAAGATTATTATTAATGTTAATGTGTTTGAGTCCAGCAGAGTGAGCCAGACGTCACTAACGGAGATAGAACTAAATCTGTTAAAATAACAGAACCTGGAGACCGATTCCTTCACAATAAAACACACCGCAGACACCGTTAAAAGGACACTTTTATTTTGAAAGAATCATTCAAATTAGTGTTTCAGTACAGCCTGTGTGTGTTTCTGTGTGTGAGTGTGTGTGTAGGTGTGTGTGTTTCTGTGTGTGAGTGTGTTTGTGTGTGTGTGTGTAGGTGTGTGTGTGTTTCTGTGAGTGTGTGTGTGTGTGTGTAGGTGTGTGTGTGTGTTTCTGTGTGTGTTTCTGTTGTTTCTGTGTGTGTGTGTCTGTCTGTCTGTCTTTGGGCGTAACATCAAAATAAATCACATCTGTAACACATTTATGGCTTTAAGGCATTATGATGTCATTATGACGTCACTATGACATCATTAGAGAAACATATTTTTGGGGAAAAAGTCCAAATATTCTCAGAAAAAAAGTCAGAACTAAGCGATGACCTCATCAAACAGCGCCTCTCTCTGTCGTTAACGATCCCCAATCGATAAAGTTTGAATCAAAAGGAGTTCAGGCTCAGACCAGATTTAAAATAAATAAATAAATTAAAAGGCCGAAATCAGCGATGTTTTAATATTCTCACACTCCAACTCCCAGAGAGCACTGCTGCAGAGCGTCGTTAAGAAATATAAAAAGACTTTAGAACCAATGAGATCACACTGGGAGAGCAGAGGCTCATGGGAAATGTAGTTTCAGAGCAAGAAACAACGATAATTAAATCTGTTGCTTGGCAACATGTGCTCCCAAAAAACACCACGGCAACACATTCATACGTGTTACCACCCCCCCCCGTTACTACGACGTGACCCAGAGACAAAGTTTTATGTTCCTAAAGTTTGAAGAAATTAAGAAAGTTCTGATCCAGCAGACAGGAAGTGACATCACACAGGAGGTCGGTACACAGTCTGTTGTTAGCCACTTCCGGGAAGCTAACGTTAGCTTAGCCAACAGCTACCTCGGCTAACCACTAGCTAACGTAAAAGCTGATGTTTTAGATAGATAGATAGATAGATAGATAGATAGATAGATAGATAGATAGATAGAGATATAAATAAAATATTTGAAAGCCTCAGCTAGTGGTTAGCTAGTAGTTAGCCAAGTTAGCTGTTAGCTAAGCTAATGTTAGCTTCCCATTGGAGGCTAACAACAGACTGCTACTGTGGTTCAGATGGTGCAGTGTGCTACATCTGCGTCCTTCATGACATCATCTGAGCATGCTCAGTACTCAGTCCGTACCGAGCATGCTCAGTACGTTCCCAAGGAGACCCAAAGATAAAACATTGTGCAACTTTAAAGCTAAATGTAACTCCTTAATGTTGAACCCTGAACACACCATGACCCTGAACACACCAGGACCCTGAACACACCAGGACCACCTGCGTCTAACGTTGGACTGACACATGGAGTAAAAAAAACAACAACTAAGCCGACAGGAAGTGACGTCACACGTCACCGTTTCTTATTTCAGAGAGCAGAACATGGACTTCCTGTCTCTCCAGCCCTTCAGAATAAGAGCGCTGTGCCTCATGCGGCTGACCCGGGTGGGCGTAGCCATGGCGACGGCCCCTGGGGGGTCAGAACTCCACCTTGCAGGCAGGGAAGGTCTCGTCCTGCATGGCCACCGTGCTGTTGCTGCCCAGCACGGTGAGACCCAGCGCCCTCTGCCGGTCCCGGGTCTCCTGGTACCACCGGTGCATCGCCAGCGAATCAAAGGTCGGGATCAGGGTCACCTGGGCACACAGCAGGGACACGGACCAATCAGAGAGCAGTGTGTTACATACCTGTGTGTGTACCTGAGCGTGTGTGTGTGTGTGTGTGTGTGTGTGTGTACCTGTGTGTATTGTGTGTGTGTACCTGTGTGTGTGTACCTGTGTGTGTGTGTACCTGTGTG
>NC_048415.1:117074-118322 GCF_013103735.1 Etheostoma cragini
TCGTTATATATCTTTATTTATATTTCTACTCTAATATTTACACTATTTGTCCGACTGTAATAGTGTTCCCTTCGGGGATCTATAAAGTATTTCTGATCCTGATTATTATACACTCCTCTCTTCTGATTGGCCATCAGCTGCTCTGTTCTCCTCCCTGATTGGCTGTCGCGTATGCCAGTTAAATCATTTCCCGCCTCTTACAAACAGCAAGGCGGGGCTAACGATCGGTCGACGTCATTGGGGACTGTCCGAAAGCAAGATGGCGGCGGCAGCAGCAGCGGTAGCGGCGGCGGACTGGGGCGGCGGTCCCGGAGCTCCTTCCCCCTGTTCCCCCGGGTCCCCCGGTCCGGCGGCGGCGGCGGATTACTCGGTGCTCGTGGTGGTGGGGGCTCTGCGGACGACCGGCCTGTTGGAGCGGGTTCTGCGCCAGATAGAGTCCGGTAAGTTCTGGTAAAGTTCCCACGAACCGAGCCGCTGCCTGCTGGGACGCAGGGCGGGAAGTCGGCGGGCCCTTTCACAATAAAACCCGGAGGCAGACGCTGAATCTAATATAAGTTGAATACTTTGACCCAGGAAGCGCGTGTTCCTTCCTCGCGAGCGTTTTAACCCAAAACACAATGCTTTTCCTGATCTTTCTGTCGTGTTTTCATAATTTACCCACCACCGTAGCTGTGACATCACTACTAGCGTCAACGGTCAGCGGGCACTTTCACAATAAAACCGAGGTTATGTTTTAAATCCCTAATATAGTCAGCTGTTCAGATGTCGGAAGTCAACGCTTTGTTGACGCTTGTTAGGAATGTTTTGAACGTTTTATGTTTTTGTTCCTTTTTACTTTTGGTGGGTGTTTTATTTTGAAAATCTCTTCCCTTCGGAAGTAGTTATTTCTTCATGTTGTTCCTGTTTTTAAAGTAGGTCAACACACACACACACACACACACACAGAGAGAGACACACACACACACACAGAGAGAGAGAGAGACACACACACACACACACACAGAGAGAGACACACACACACACACACACACAGAGACACACACACACACACACAGAGAGACACACACTGCTGGTCTCTGCCGGTCTCAGCTGGTCTCTGGTCTAGTTTTCAGTGCAGACCCAGAAACAGGAAGTTGTTTTACTGAATATCTCCAGCTTCCTGTTTGCTGAGGAGGAAGCAGAGTCCATCCCATAATACTGTGTGTGTGTCTCTCTCTCTCTCTCTCTCTCTCTCTCTCTCTCTCTCTC
>NC_048415.1:118422-119942 GCF_013103735.1 Etheostoma cragini
ACTGACACAAAACTGAGAGAAAACTGACTCAAAACTGCCTCAAAACAGACAGAAAACTAAAACAGACAGAAAACAGACTCAAAACAGACAGAAAACCGACAGAAAGCTGACTCAAAACAGACAGAAAACTGCCTCAAAACAGACAGAAAACATACTCAAAACAGACAGAAAACAGACAGAAAACAGACAGAAAACAGACAGAAACAGTGAGAACATGGCGTCTCGAATCGACACCTGTCTATTTTTTATACTGGGGATCAATAAACAGAATAAGTTATTATTTTATTTAATCTATTCTTTATTTGCCTCCTGTCGTGTTGGTGTTAGTGTTTCCTACAGTTGGATGACTCCTCGAACGCAGCACGCTGCGCCCTACGTCACTACGTCCAACATGGCGGCGCCGCTGCCCGGCAGGTGCGCGTTCTTCGTGCAGAAGAAGAAGCGTTTCTGTAAGATGGAGGTCGCGAGAGGACACGTGTTCTGCGGAGAGCACGCGACCGAGGTCAGTTACCAAGCAACAAGACGTCGTTACGACGTAAACAGTCTGTTAGTTACCAGGCAACCAGACAACGTGACGACTTAAACCCTGGACCGGGGAGGCTGGCGTGTTCAGGCTGCTTCCGCTCCTGGGTTTTCAAAGTAAAACTGGTCTTTCAAAGTAAAACTGGTCTTTCAAAGTAAAACTGGTCTTTCAAAGTAAAACTGGTCTTTCAAAGTAAAACTGGTCTTTCTTAGTAAAACTGGTCTTTCTTAGTGAAACTGGTCTTTCTTAGTGAAACTGGTCTTTCTTAGTAAAACTGGTCTTTCTTAGTAAAACTGGTCTTTCTTAGTGAAACTGGTCTTTCATAGTAATACTGGTCTTTCTTAGTAATACTGGTCTTTCTTAGTAAAACTGGTCTTTCTTAGTGAAACTGGTCTTTCTTAGTGAAACTGGTCTTTCTTAGTGAAACTGGTCTTTCTTAGTGAAACTGGTCTTTCATAGTAATACTGGTCTTTCATAGTAATACTGGTCTTTTTTAGTGAAACTGGTCTTTCATAGTAATACTGGTCTTTCTTAGTAAAACTGGTCTTTCTTAGTGAAACTGGTCTTTCATAGTAATACTGGTCTTTCTTAGTAATACTGGTCTTTCTTAGTAAAACTGGTCTGAGTCTGCAGCGGTGTTCGGGCTCGGAGAGAAAAGCTTAAAGCTCGTTGCACGATGCTGAAACCACGGCAACGCGCCGCTATGAGGTCATCATCTGAGTGTTGACAGCTTCCTGTTTCTTGTTTCCAGGAAGGAAGCAGCAGGAGGATCGCGTGTCCTCTGGACCCCAAACAGTGAGTAAGCAAATCAGGTTGTCATGGCGATTATCACCTCTGATGCACTTCCTGTGTGTTGACTTCCTGTGAGTTGACTTCCTGTCTGACTTCCTGTCTGTCCCCAGCTCTGTGAGTGAGGACAAGCTGGACAAACATCTGAAGAAGTGTAACTCCAGAGAGAAGCCGAAGCCGGTGAGACAACTTCACTTCCTGTCCCCCC
>NC_048415.1:120042-122273 GCF_013103735.1 Etheostoma cragini
CCGCCGCTTTCTTCACCATCTTCACCGCCGTCTTCTCTTCCGCTTTCTTCACCATCTTCACCTCCGTCTTCACATCCTTCCTCCCTTCTTTACCCGCCGCTTTCTTCTCCTCCATCGTCACCTCCGTCTTCTCCTCCGCTTTCTTCACCATCTTCACCTCCGTCTCCTCCTCCGCTTTCTTCACCATCTTCACCTCCGTCTCCTCCTCCGCTTTCTTCACCATCTTCACCTCCATCTTCACATCCTTCCTCCCTTCTTTACCCGCCGCTTTCTTCACCTCCATCTTCACCTCCTTCCTTGGTTCGGGCCTTAAATCTGGCTTTGGATTTCTGCTAAAATTCTCTTTCTTTACGCCTTCCCTCTTTTTCTCTGTGCTCTCTTCTTTCTTTACGACAGCGATCTTCTCGTTTTTCTCGTCCTTCGATGAGTCTTTCTTTGGATTTGAAGTCACTTTTGGCAGCTTTGGTTTGGCGTCCGCGTCCTTCATCTTGTCCTCCCCGTGTCTCGGCAGCTTTGGTTGGGCGTCCTTCATCTTGTCCTCCCCGTGTCTCGGCGCCGCGTCGCCGGCCGCCTTGGTCTTTACTTCCTGTTTCTTGACGTCCTGCCGCGGCGGTCTGTCTCTCGAGTTCTTCGTCTGGGACTTGAGGCTTTCCCGGCTCTCGGCTCGCCTCGGCTGCTTCTCGGCAGTCTTCAGCGCTGCCAGGTCGCTCAAACACACGGCCGCATGTTTGAGGAATTCCAGATGTTGGAGTTTATCGAGCGCGTCCAGGATCAGGTTCTGCGGCGTGCAGCCGGGGAACAGAATCCTGATTATCTTTTCCGCCGGGCTGGAGGGATGCCAGACCAGCAGCGCACAGATGGAGACCAGGCACGGTAACGGGAGCCCTGCGCCCGTCTCACGGGGCACGCTGCTGGGCCACGCCTGCATGAAGGCGTGGAGGGTCTTGCTGCCGCTGACGGGGTTGAGCGGGTACAGCTCCAGGCGGCCCACGCCCATCTTCTGGAACAGGATGACAGGTTCGATGGCGGGTGCGTCGGCCCGGCTGAGGGGCTGCGGTTTGATTCCCAGTCTGTGTAAAAGCTGCAGAGCGAGCGCCGCCTGGTCGCAGCTGCGCAGCTCGCCGGTGTCCGCCGGCTCCGACTTCAGTCTCTCGGGAACGTTGAGGAAAACTACGCCAATCTCCGGGGAAACCAGGTTCTTCTGGTTGATCCAGTCGGGGGGGCTGATGGGTTACAAAACACGGTTATTAAACGGTGACATTTGGACAGAAGTTGTAATAGAGAGCAGGGGGAATGAGAGGGGGGGGACACCCGAGCAGGGGGAATGAGAGGGGGAACACCCGAGCAGGGGGAATGAGAGGGGGAACACCCGAGCAGGGGGAATGAGAGGGGGGAATATATAAATAATCATAATATTATAAATTGAATTTAGCTGATAGGACTCAAATGGTGGAGTTTTTCTGAGGTAAAAATCATCCACAGTCAATATTTACCAATGAATGACCTTTAACCTTTAACCCTTGAGTTGTCCTCCCGGGTCAAAAACAGCAAAAAAAAAAATTACATTTTTGTCCCCTTTCAGACTTTTTTCCCAGAATGAGGGGGACACATCCCTACCCGTCGTCCTCGGCATGAGCCGCGGCAGCTTCCTCCGTCTCGGCGACCTCCGTCTCGGCGACCTTCCTCTGCAGCAGGCTGGTGATGCCGGGCAGGTTGTCCACGCCGGCGTGCGTCACCAGCACCGAGTCGACCCGGTCCAGGTGGCGGACCAGCTTCCAGAAGCAGGAGCGTGTGTCGGCGCCGCCGTTCACCAGGACGTTGAACCCGTTCACGGCGAAGAAGGCGGCGTCCCCGCGGCCGCCGGGGAACACGTAGCAGCACGGCCGCGACAGCTTCAGGAAGCCCACGGTGCTCGGCGCCGCCAGCAGGGCGAACGGGGACTCCGGCTCCAGGGACTCAGACAGGTACTCGGTGAACTCGTGCAGGCCCTCCATGTCCGGCAGCACCGGATCCGGGTTGATCCGGACCTGCAGGTAGTCCTGCTGCAGTGGTCCAGCTCGCCTCCACACGCCCACGTCTGGACAGCTGACTGTGAGACGGGGCCGCAGCGCCGAGTCAACACCGCTCAGCAACTCTCGCACCTAAAACAGAGACACACACACACAGTATATTTGTGAGTGAATGTGTGTGTGTGTATATATATATATATATATATATATATATATATATAT
>NC_048415.1:122373-125179 GCF_013103735.1 Etheostoma cragini
TAGTATAATAATAATAATATAACCAGCTGCCCCGCACCCAGGAACCTGGATAATAATAATATATTAATAATAATAATACAATCAGCTGCCCCGCACCCAGGAACCTGGATAATAATATAATATATTATTAATAATAATAATAATAATATAACCAGCTGCCCCGCACCCAGGAACCTGGATAATAATATAATATATTAATAATAATTATAATAATAATATAACCAGCTGCCCCGCACCCAGGAACCTGGATAATAATAATATATTAATAATTATAGTATAACCAGCTGCCCTGCACCCAGGAACCTGGATAACAATATAATAATAATAATAATGGCAATAATAACAGAAACTTTGCTATTGCTGTTGTTGTAACAACAATAAACAACATAACAGCAAAAAAGGTCAGAGGTCAACCTTTACCCGCTCACGGCGTCCGTCTCCTCCGCCGGCTCGTGTTCTTCTTCTCCTCTCTGATTGGTGGGATGCTGCCCTGGGGGAGCGTCCTGATTGGCCGGTCTGAGTCCACAGGTGGCCCAGCTGGACATGCGGCAGAACGCCGCAAACTCTCGGGGTCCGAGTCCGAGCTGCAGGAAGAACCGCTGGCCCACGTAGTGGCGCCACTCGCAGCGGTGGTGGCAGCACAGCGCCACGGCAACGCCCACGACTGGACCGGGCGCCACGGCAACGCCCACGACTGGACCGGGCGCCGCGGCAACATCCACGACTGGACCTGGCGCCACGGCAACGTCTGGACTGGACGCCACGGCAACGTTCGGACCGGGCGGCATGGCCACGCCCACAACTGGACCGGGCGCCACGGCAACATCTGGACCTGGCGTCACGGCGTCAATGCAGCGGGGGACAGGGTCTGGTTCTGAGGTCCTGAGGCGTTTGGGGGGCGGATCTGTCTGATCTCTCGGTCGGGGAGTCTGCATCAGACATCGCAGAGCCAGATCTGGGAGACACGGAGACAGAGACACGCTGAGAGACACAGAGACACGCTGAGAGACACAGAGACAAGCTGAGAGACACAGGGACACGCTGAGAGACACAGAGACACGCTGAGAGACACAGAGACAAGCTGAGAGACACAGAGACACGCTGAGAGACACAGAGACAAGCTGAGAGAGAGTGTCTGTGTGTGTGTGTGTGTGTGTTACATTAAGTAACAGCCCGCGTGTCGGTGGCCAATCAGAGTGCAGGCTGCTCTCACCTGTTGCTGCTCCACACAGGTGCTTCCCAACCCCGACCAGCGGCAGCTTCTTCTGTCGGAGCAGCGGCACTTTACCTGCACACATCAGCACGTTAAAACACCAATGAAGAAGAGCAGGTGACAGGCTGCAAATCTGTGTCTCTTACTCAGATCCAGATGTTGAATGTCCACCTGCAGCCTCTCAAACTCAACTCCAACGTCCTGATGTTTCCCGTCCACCTGAACCACATACATGCTGAAAGTAGTGATTATTTACATGGAGTCTGGTGGAGATATGCTGCTCTATACACACTAAAAGTAGTGATTATTTACATGGAGTCTGGTGGAGATATGCTGCTCTATACACACTAAAAGTAGTGATTATTTACATGGAGTCTGGTGGAGATATGCTGCTCTATACACACTAAAAGTAGTGATTATTTACATGGAGTCTGGTGGAGATATGCTGCTCTATACACACTAAAAGTAGTGATTATTTACATGGAGTCTGGTGGAGATATGCTGCTCTATACACGCTAAAAGTAGTGATTATTTACATGGAGTCTGGTGGAGATATGCTGCTCTATACACGCTAAAAGTAGTGATTATTTACATGGAGTCTGGTGGAGATATGCTGCTCTATACATGCTAAAAGTAGTAACTTGTGGAGGTTTTCATGCCTTGAAGCGAGTGCTGCAGCGCTCCACCAGCAGCAGCTGCAGATCCTCCGGGGTCTCTGGGGTCTCTCGGGTCTTCAGGGCTTCGTGGATCCAGTGAGACAGTTTCCCTCGGCCGGCTCCAAACTCCACGAAGCACCGCCCCCTTCCCAGCAGCCCCAGCGCCTCCAGATGACCTAAGATGGAGGACTGAGAGACAGACCCGGCCGGCTGTAACGTACCGTAAAAACTTAAAAAGCAGCAGAGATGTGAAGACGTGCGACCGCATCCCGGCTCACAGCTAAAGAAGGCGTCGCCGTGGTTACCTGCTGCTTGAGGTGTTTGTGGGCGGAGTCCCCGTTCTTTGGGTTGTTGAGTTCCTCCTGGAGGACGGGGTGAGACAGGACGCTGTCCTCCACCTCACACTGCAGTCCTACGGAGATGACATCATCATCGCCACACATACACAAGGATGACATCATCACCGTCGCAGATGTATGTGTGTGTGTGTATGTGTGTGCGTGTGTGCGTGTGTGTTCGCGCGTGTTTCTCACCTGAGACGGCTGTCTTCAGTTTGTCCAATAGAGACTGAAGCTCTGACCGGCTACGCTCAGAAAGACTCACCTGAAACAAACAAACACACACCCCGCGCATGCACACACACACACAAACACACACAAGTTTTAGTGAAAACTCTCGCTGCTTCCATCTCCAAAGTTCATCAAACTGAAACCTGCTGATGTCATGACATCATGACATCATGACACCGTGACATCATGACACAGTGACATCATGACCCCGTGACATCATGACACCGTGACATCATGACACAGTGACATCATGACCCCGTGTCATCATGACACAGTGACAACATGACCCTGTGACATCATGACATCATGACTCGGTGACATCATGACACCGTGACATCATGACACAGTGACAACATGACACAGTGACA
>NC_048415.1:125279-126992 GCF_013103735.1 Etheostoma cragini
TACATCCCTCAGACACATGTTACTATATAGTAACAATACATCACTCAGACACATGTTATTATATAGTAACAATACATCTCTCAGACACATGTTATTATATAGTAACAATACATCTCTCAGACACATGTTATTATATAGTAACAATACATCACTCAGACACATGTTACTATATAGTAACAATACATCACTCAGACACATGTTACTATATAGTAACAATACATCCCTCAGACACATGTTACTATATAGTAACAATACATCCCTCAGACACATGTTATTATATAGTAACAATACATCTCTCAGACACATGTTACTATATAGTAACAATACATCTCTCAGACACATGTTACTATATAGTAACAATACTCTCAGACACATGTTACTATATAGTAACAATACATCTCCCAGACACATGTTACTATATAGTAACAATACATCTCTCAGACACATGTTATTATATAGTAACAATACTCTCAGACACATGTTATTATATAGTAACAATACATCATTCAGACACATGTTATTATATAGTAACAATACATCTCTCAGACACATGTTATTACATAGTAACAATACATCCCTCAGACACATGTTACTATATAGTAACAATACATCCCTCAGACACATGTTACTATATAGTAACAATACATCCCTCAGACACATGTTACTATATAGTAACAATACATCACTCAGACACATGTTATTATATAGTAACAATACTCTCAGACACATGTTATTATATAGTAGCAATATATCACTCATGTCATATCATGATGATGTCATACCTTGTAGGTGATGTTCTGGCAGCCGTCGTCCACCGACGCGTTGAGGACAGGGAAGTGCAGGAGGCCGAGCGAGGCAGCCTGGACCAATGAGAGCACAGCATTAGGATCAACACTGAGCACCGAGCCAATCACGGAGCTCCCCGACAGGCGTGATCCAATCCGGATTATTCCACCTGACGGAGCACTGCTCTACCTGTAAATTATAGAGCGGTCTAGACCTGCTCTACCTATAAATTATAGAGCGGTCTAGACCTGCTCTACCTGTAAATTATAGAGCGGACTAGACCTGCTCTACCTGTAAATTATAGAGCGGTCTAGACCTACTCTACCTGTAAATTATAGAGCGGACTAGACCTGCTCTACCTGTAAATTATAGAGCGGTCTAGACCTGCTCTACCTGTAAATTATAGAGCGGACTAGACCTGCTCTACCTGGAAATTATAGAGCGGACTAGACCTGGTCTACCTGGAAATTATAGAGCGGACTAGACCTACTCTACCTGTAAATTATAGAGCGGACTAGACCTGGTCTACCTGGAAATTATAGAGCGGACTAGACCTACTCTACCTGTACATTATAGAGCGGACTAGACCTGCTCTACCTGTAAATTATAGAGCGGACTAGACCTACTCTACCTGTAAATTATAGAGCGGACTAGACCTACTCTACCTGTACATTATAGAGCGGACTAGACCTACTCTACCTGTACATTATAGAGCGGTCTAGACCTGCTCTACCTGTAAATTGTAGAGCGTTCTAGACCTGCTCTACCTGTAAAGATGTCCCTTGTTATGATTTGATATTATAATTGAACTGAATCCTTTGATCCGTTTTGGGCCCTTAGTATGGAGGAATATGGGCCCCTCTGCTGTAACTACATGGTGATGTTAGTTTGTGTGTGTGTGTGTGTGTGTGTGTGTGTGTGTGTGTG
>NC_048415.1:127092-128361 GCF_013103735.1 Etheostoma cragini
CACCTGGGACATGATCCTGTCTAAAGTTAGGACAGGACAACACACACCTGGGACATGGTCCTGTCTAAAGTTAGGACAACACACACCTGGGACATGGTCCTGTCCAAAGTTAGGACAACACACACCTGGGACATGGTCCTGTCTAAAGTTAGGACAACACTCACCTGAGACATGTCCCTGTTGTCTCGTTGCCAGCGGTGATCCCGGAGGAGGACGTGGTGGAGACGCCCGCCATGGCTCAAGAAGAACACACCCACCAGGAGATCAAAGGTCTGAAGACGCAGGCCACGCCCGCCGTGAGACGCCTCGCCATCGAGAACAACGTGAGTCCCCGCGTAGTGTCCCGGGGTCAGAACCAGGGGACAGGGTAGAGATAATAATACTACAGGAGACTTCCTAATGCGTCACTTCAGACAGCCAATCACAGAGATTGTTAGGTCATTAGAAGCATGCTGCGTGCTGATTGGCTCCCTGACACTGACGAGGTATTTCTCAACCCTCGATGCTGCGGAGACCGCTCGGTCGGTTCCTGAAAGACTGGATTCAGTTCTCAGTCCTACTCAGCTGGGCCCAGGAAGGATCTTTAGGGCCAATAGAATACTAATATTTATAGAAACTAGAACATAAGACATGTTTTCAGGTATTTCTACTTAGTTGTTAAGTCCATAACTCCTCATGTGTTCATTCCTAGTTCTGATGCTTCAGAGATAATCTCCAATGGAAATAGTCCTGAAGATAAAGGATCTCATTGGAGGAGAAGGGGGGGGCTAAACTTTGGCCTGAACTGTATACACACACACACACACACACACGTGTGTATATAATATAATAATATATATCGATACTTGGCGTCTGTGTGTTGTGTTACTAAAGAAGAGAGAAACTAGACCCATCTGGAGGTCCCCCCTCACAACTGGAACCTTTAATACCCGGTGGTTCACAGCTGCAGCCAATCCCGGGTCGGGCACAGCTGCCTCCACCAATCATCCTCCAGCAAGGGATTGCATATGGAGAAAATAACCAGGACACACACACACACACACACACACACACACACACACACACACACTGCACGACAAACAAATACAACAACAGTCGTAACACACACAGACACACACACGCAGACACACACACACTGCAAGACAAACAAACAGGACAACAGTCGTAACACACACAGACACACACACGCAGACACACACACACACTGCAAGACAAACAAACAGGACAACAGTCGTAACACACACACACACACTGCAAGACAAACAAACA
>NC_048415.1:128461-129735 GCF_013103735.1 Etheostoma cragini
TGGAGTCTGGTGGAGATATGCTGCTCTATACATGCTAAAAGTAGTGATTATTTACATGGAGTCTGGTGGAGATATGCATGTCCATGTTCTCCTCAGTATGACCATAAACATGTTTGTTCTCCAGGTTCTCCCTCGGTTCGACGGGGGCGGTAACGTGTTCCCGGCTCACATCATGAAGGTCAGCTGGTCGGCGGATCACCGCATCATCGACGGCGCCACCATGTGTCGCTTCTCCAACCTGTGGAGGGAATACCTCGAGAACCCGGCCAGCATGCTGCTGGACCTCAAATAGACTTTACCCATCAGCCCCGGGGCGGACGGAGATGCCACACTAACAGACCTTCACTCCTCTTCTCTCTGCCTTCGCTCCGTCTCTGTATGAGGCTCCACCCCCTTTATATTAGAGGCCCCGCCCTCTCAGTATGAGGCTCCACCCCCTGTCTCTCCCCCGTCTCTTTCTGATGCTCCACTCCATCTCTCCCTCTCCCTCTCCCTCTCCCTCTCCCTCTCCCTCTCTCTCTCCCTCTCTCTCTCCCTCTCCCTCTCCCTCGCTCTCGCTCTCGCTCTCTCTCTCTCTCCCTCTCCCTCTCCCTCTCTCTCTCTCTCTCTCACCCTCTCTCACTCACCATTGTTTCCCTGTTTCCTTTGAGCAAGGCGTTGAGGAGGAGGAGGGGTCAGTCTAGCCAGCCTATCAATCATGTTGTTTCCATGACGACCAACCACACTCACAGACTTTTGGTTTGGTTTGATGTTTTTTCCGAGTTTCATTTTTAATGTTTTACTTCTTTATGTTACCTCCTGAAACCAAGACGCTGATCTCTGATCTCTGATCCCTGATCCCTGATCTCTGATCTCTGATCTCTGATCCCTGATCTCTGATCCCTGATCTCTGATCTCTGATCCCTGATCTCTGATCTCTGATCCCTGATCCCTGATCTCTGATCTCTGATCTCTGATCCCTGATCCCTGATCCCTGATCTCTGATCCCTGATCTCTGATCTCTGATCTCTGATCCCTGATCTCTGATCTCTGATCTCTGATCTCTGATCCCTGATCCCTGATCCCTGATCTCTGATCCCTGATCTCTGATCCCTGATCTCTGATCTCTGATCTCTGATCCCTGATCTCTGATCCCTGATCTCTGATGTCATGCCGTACACGACTAACGACCAGAGAAACCAAAAACCCAAATCCATCCCCCCGACAGACAGACAGACGACTGGACCCAGACAGACAGACGGACGGACGGACGGACGACTGGACCCAGACAGACA
>NC_048415.1:129835-134019 GCF_013103735.1 Etheostoma cragini
CACACAGAGACAGAGACACACACACACACACAGAGAGACACACACACACACACACAGAGACACACACACACACAGAGAGACACACACACACACACACACACACAGAGACAGAGACACACACACACACACACACAGAGAGAGACACACACACACACACACACAGAGAGAGACACACACACACGCCCTCCACCTTAATCGATCTGATTGTTAACCCCTGCGAGGGGGCGGGGCTTGGCCCGTAGCTCCTCCCACCTGTGGATGTCTTCCGGCAGGTTCTGCAGACGGTTGCCTCCCAGGTCGAGCCACTGCAGCGCCGGCATCCCAACCACGCAGGCCGGCACGCAGCAGAACCCGTTCATGGACAGGTCCAGGTTCTGCAGCCGGGTCAGCCGGGTCAGCTGGAGGGACAGATCACATGATGACATCATCACCATCATCATCATCATCGAGTGATGATGTCACATGTGAGTTCATGGCGTGTACCTGGCGTATAAATCAAGGTTGATTGACTTCGTACCTGGTCCGGCAGCGAGTCCAGTACCCGGTTCATGGCCAGGTCCAGTCTCTCCAGACTCTCACATCCGCTCAGCTCCTCAGGGACAAACTGGACTCTGTTGTAGCTGAGCAGCAGTTCTCGGAGCCGGGTCAGCTGCCCTGAAACCAGAACCAGGGACACATTCAGAACCAGAACACAGAGACAAAACCAGAACCAGAGCACAGAGACACACTCAGAACCAGAATCGGATCGGTATTAACCCCCTTTGGTGGTCAGGGGGGATAGTACCGATCTGTTTGGTGGGATCTTACCAATCTGTTTGGGGATCTCTGTGATGCTGTTGCGGGACAGATCCAGAACTAGAAGGTTCTGGAAGCTGGAGATGAAGGGAGGGATGTTCAGCAGGCCGGTCCGATGGATCTGCCACTCCTGGACCTGACTGAGCCGGACCAGGCAGCACGGCAGAGACTGGAACACAGAACCACATCAGGGAAAAGAGTTCTCCAGAGAAAGTCCTGAATGAGAGCCGGTCTAGTACCTTCCAGTCCTCCTGGTGGATCCGGAGGATCAGTCGTCCGTCTTCTGTCTGCAGCTTCTGCTTCAGCCGGGCCAGAACCGCACGGTCCTCCCATACACCTACACTCAGTCTGGACCGGAACCAGGACCACAGGAGACATTACAGACACACAGACCGAGACTCAATCCGGACCGGGACTCAGTCCCAACCGGGATTCAGTCCCCACTCAGACCTGCGCCGCCTGGTCTCAGACCTGCACCCCATCGTCTCAGACCTGCACCCCCTGGTCTTAGACCTGCGCCGCCTGGTCTCAGACCTGCACCCCCTGGTCTTAGACCTGCACCGCCTGGTCTTAGACCTGCGCCCCCCTGGTCTCAGAGCTGCACCCCCTTGGTCTCAGACCTGCACCCCCTGGTCTTAGACCTGCGCCGCCTGGTCTTAGACCTGCGCCCCCCTGGTCTCAGAGCTGCAACCCCTTGGTCTCAGAGCTGCACCCCCTTGGTCTCAGAGCTGCGCCCCCCTGGTCTCAGACCTGCACCCCCTGGTCTCAGACCTGCGCCCCCTTGCTCTTGTTAGATTTGCGTTGCCCACGTGTGCATGACGTCAGAGCGAGTCGGGATCAAGTCGGACACAAACCCAAATCTACCCAGCATGCAACAGGCGCCAATCGCCGGTGATCATGGATCACCTCCAACGAGCCTGTTCTCAGGATGTCTCTTGATCATCCGTTTTTTCTGGCAACGTTGTGATTGGTTGATTCTGAAAAGGGGGCGGGACTTGTGTGTGACTAACCTGCCGCTGGCCCCGCCCCCCCTCCTCCTCTTCCTCTGGTCCTCTTCCTCGCGGCTGATCCTCGTGATCCTCGTCTCCCACAGAGCTTTGATGGACGCCACGGCGCCGCCCGCCATGATGACCACTTCCTGTCGGCCGCGTGATGTCACACTGCGTGATGTCACAGGCAAGACGACCCTTCCTGCTGCTCAGCATCCTAAATTATTCAAATATTAACAGATTCAAATTAAGTCAAATATTAAAATATTGTATATTATAACGTGTTTTATTGATACTAAAAGACATGTGAATGCGAGAAAAACTCAGACACACTTACCCAGAACTCTGTGTGTGTGTGTGTGTTGAGTAGTATTAGAAGTATTGTGTGTATTATTGTATTAGTAGTAGTAGTAGTAGTAGTTGTAGCAGTAGTATTGTAGTACTTGTAGTAGTATTAGTTGTAGTAGTAGTGTTGTATTAGTTGTAGCAGTATTAGTTGTAGTAGTAGTATTGTAGTATTAGTTGTACTAGTATTAGTTGTAGTAATAGTATTGTAGTATTAGTTGTAGTAGTAGTAGTATTGTAGTATTAGTTGTAGTAGTAGTATTGTAGTATTAGTTGTAGTAGTAGTATTGTAGTAGTAGTATTGTAGTATTAGTTGTAGTAGTATTAGTTGTAGTAGTAGTATTAGTTGTAGCAGTATTAGTTGTAGTAGTAGTATTAGTTGTAGTAGTAGTATTAGTTGTAGCAGTATTAGTTGTAGCAGTATTAGTTGTAGTAGTATTAGTTGTAGTAGTATTAGTTGTAGTAGTAGTAGTTGTAGTAGTAGTATTAGTTGTAGCAGTATTAGTTGTAGTAGTAGTATTAGCTGTAGCAGTATTAGTTGTAGCAGTATTAGTTGTAGTAGTATTAGTTGTAGCAGTATTAGTTGTAGCAGTATTAGTTGTAGCAGTATTAGTTGTAGTAGTAGTATTAGTTGTAGCAGTATTAGTTGTAGCAGTATTAGTTGTAGTAGTAGTATTAGCTGTAGCAGTATTAGTTGTAGCAGTAGTATTAGTTGTAGCAGTATTAGTTGTAGCAGTATTAGTTGTAGTAGTAGTATTAGTTGTAGTAGTATTAGTTGTAGCAGTAGTATTAGCTGTAGCAGTAGTATTAGTTGTAGTAGTAGTATTAGTTGTAGCAGTATTAGTTGTAGTAGTAGTATTAGCTGTAGCAGTAGTATTAGTTGTAGTAGTAGTATTAGTTGTAGCAGTATTAGTTGTAGCAGTATTAGTTGTAGTAGTGGTATTAGCTGTAGCAGTAGTATTAGTTGTAGTAGTAGTATTAGTTGTAGCAGTATTAGTTGTAGCAGTATTAGTTGTAGCAGTATTAGTTGTAGTAGTAGTATTAGTTGTAGTAGTATTAGTTGTAGCAGTATTAGTTGTAGTAGTAGTATTAGCTGTAGCAGTATTAGTTGTAGTAGTAGTATTAGCTGTAGCAGTATTAGTTGTAGTAGTAGTATTAGCTGTAGCAGTATTAGTTGTAGCAGTAGTACTGTAGTAGAGTACTGACCGTGTGATCGCAGTAGTCGTCCTTCATGCTGCGTCTCTTCACATGAAATCTGACCCCGAGGGCTGCTGGGTAATTTTAGCCTCTGGGTCACATGACCCACATGACCCAGACCTGCTGCTTAAAGTGAAAGCAGCAGGTCTGGGTCTCAGTCTGGACCAGGACTCAGCAGGGCTGGGACTCAGCAAGGCTGGGACTCAGACTGGACCGGGACTCAGTCTGGACCAGGACTCAGTCTGGACCGGGACTCAGTCTGGACCGGGACTCAGTCTGGGCTGGGACTCAGTCTGGACCGGGACTCAGCAGGGCCGGGACTCAGTCTGGGCCGGGACTCAGACTGGGCCGGGACTCAGTCTGGACCGGGACTCAGCAGGGCCGGGACTCAGTCTGGACCGGGACTCAGTCTGGACCGGGACTCAGTCTGGAGCGGGACTCAGTCTGGAGCAGGACTCAGCAGGGCCGGGACTCAGTCTGGACCGGGACTCAGTCTGGAGCGGGACTCAGTCTGGACCAGGACTCAGTCTGGACCAGGACTCAGTCTGGAGCGGGACTCAGTCTGGACCAGGACTCAGTCTGGAGCGGGACTTAGAGCCGGCGTATTGATGAATCAGAGACGACCCGATTGGAGCATTTCTTTTTATTTCACACATAACTTTATTTATAACTTCAGATCCACGAATACAAAAACCCAAATTATTTATACACCTTAACATGGAGTCTGTCGCTACGGAAACACAACGCAGGACAGGTTCTGGATCAGAGTGATCGGTTCTGTAACAGTCTGCAGCCGGGCCGGAACCAGAATCACACGGCACCGGAGTCTCGGATCCAACTGGTCTCCTTCATCAGCGT
>NC_048415.1:134119-134556 GCF_013103735.1 Etheostoma cragini
CCAGTCCGAGTACGGATCCGGATACAGATAATCCATGTGGTAAACAGATACAGATAATGCTGTACTCGCTCATCCCTAATGTCTCCCATATATGGGCATATCTCCCATATAAGGGCATATCTCCCATATATGGGCATGTCTCCCATATAAGGGCATGTCTCCCATATAAGGGCATGTCTCCCATATAAGGGCATGTCTCCCATATATGGGCATGTCTCCCATATATGGGCATGTCTCCCATATATGGGCATGTCTCCCATATATGGGCATGTCTCCCATATAAGGGCATGTCTCCCATATAAGGGCATGTCTCCCATATATGGGCATGTGTCCCATATATGGGCATGTCTCCCATATAAGGGCATGTCTCCCATATATGGGCATGTCTCCCATATATGGGCATGTGTCCCATATAAGGGCATGTCTCCCATATATGG
>NC_048415.1:134804-137304 GCF_013103735.1 Etheostoma cragini
GTAACGGTTGGGATTTAAAGCTCAACAACCCCTATAAAAGCTGGAAGGTCCAGGCTGGATAGTAAATCACCTGTAGAGGCTAGAAGGACCCGGAAAAGACCTCCGTAACCGCTAGCTCGTTACCTTTCAAACGAAGTCAATCGCTTGTATGGTTCATTAATTATTAAACTATGAATCAGAGGTGCTGTTTAGACTCGTGGGCGAGTCCCTCGGTCTGTCTATTGTACAGATCAGTGGGTTTCATCTGAGTCCCAGTGATCTCGCTGCTAACTCTAGTTACCGTTGCTAACGTGTTTTTCATTTTAAATTCAGAGAAGAATACATGAAAAGGTAAAGACGGACTCAATAAAAGATTTATAAAACAAAGTCATCAGGGATCTGTCCACTGAGACTTAGCTGTCATCAGGAATCTATCTGTATATATATATATATATATATATATATATATATATATATATATATATATAGTTGGGGTTTGAAATTGTATATGTGCTTAAACATTGTGTGTTATTTGCCTTCTACATTTAAGCTAAAAGGTAAAAGCATTATTTCAACATAAATGAAGACATGTTGGTCATGCATTAAGTTTGTTGTTTTAAGTATATAGTTTGTTGTTTGTTATATTATTTGTTTTGCAATACTTCTGTTTTATAATATAATCTAAGATGTTCTGCTACATTTTGTTATAATCCAGCTCTCCTAAATGTGTCAGAAGTAGAACTGATTGTTAGGGGTGCTCCCTGAGTCTGGTTCCAGCCTCTTACCCCCTCTGATCTTCTCCTGAACCTTCAGTCACACTCCAACTCAAAAGATAACGGATCAGCACATAAACACATCCCTGTGGTCTAGAGCCCCCCCCCCCCCTTGGTGAATAAGACCGGGGGGTCCAGGAGCAGAGAGGCAGACAGATTTGGGGGAGAGCCGTGTTAGGTGGACTCTGTATTTGTCTCTAGGATATCCTGTGGAATAAAATGGATTCACGTATACACATCTGAGATGTTTACTACTAATGGAATGAACCCTGAGATGGAGCAGGATTTAGCTCCAACAAAATATTATATATATATATATATATATATACATACACACACACACACACACACACAGTATCTATCTATCTCATGGTTACTTACTGTTCCCATGTTATTTAATTACATATTTATTTATTTAATTTCACTTACTTCCACTCCAGCATGTTTGTACTACGGCCATCTCACTTATCTTGTTATAAAATGACACTTTATAATTATTCAGTACTTTCTATTCATTCAGTACTTTCTATTCATTCAGTACTTTCTACTCATTCAGTACTTTCTATTCATTCAGTACTTTCTACTCATTCAGTACTTTCTATTCATTCAGTACTTTCTATTCATTCAGTACTTTCTATTCATTCAGTACTTTTTGCACATTACTTGTTTGTTTTCTACTGCCCTGTAATAATGTAGTAAGTTAATCTCCCCGTTGTGGGATGAATGAAGTATTACGTACAGTATAGTAAGTATAATAAAACTAGGTGCAGTATAGTATAGTACAGTAAGTATCAGTACTATCTAACCTAACCTTGCTAACACGTCCTCTCTGCTGAGCTAGTCTGTGTTTAGCGGTCTGCAGGCACTCTGTTCTCCGTCTGAGCCGTGACCCCTGTAAGCGGGGGGGTGGGGGCTCGGGGGGACACCTGTGACTGACCTGCTGAGCGGGGGGGTGGGGGCTCGGGGACGGCCGGGGGGACAAGTCTTCATCCTCCACCCCCGAGTCCTGATCGCTGACTGAGAGACCGGCAGCCGAGGGGGCGGCTCTGAGGACAGAGAAGACCAGTTCAGGAGACAACACAACTACATCCATCAGGATAGTTTCTGGCTGTGTGTCTGCTTTTGTGTGTCTGCGTCCATGTGTGTGTGTGTGTGTCTGCTAGACCAGCGTCTCTCTGGGTCCGGGTCCAGAGAGCAGGGGACTCTGAACCCTCACCCAGCGCCTCTCTGGGTGCGGGTCCAGAGAGCAGGGGACTCTGAACCCTCACCCAGCGCCTCTCTGGGTGCGGGTCCAGAGAGCAGGGGACTCTGGTACCTGTTGAAGGAGGTCTGAGCCTCTCTGAAGATCTCCGTCTGGCGACTGTGATCCTCTGAACCGAGCTCACAGCGCAGAGTCCGCCCCTCCGCCGAGACCGCCTGCTAAGGGCACACACCAGTTGCACAGTTGAGCCAGAGACAGACCTGCTCTAACTGTAAATTATAGAGCGGTCTAGACCTGTACAGTGGTCTAGACCTGTACAGTGTGTTGTTACCTGGTAGAGCGTGACACACTGGGAGGCGGTCAGCAGGCGGTAGTCCAGCTGTGGTGCAGATCCAGATCCTCGACACTGGAAGAACTGAGGGGCTCTGTGGGTGGACCCGAACAGGACCAAGAGGAAACAGCCGCTCTCAGACACAACCCTGAAACAACAACAGGCTGCAGAGTTTCACACAGGACCAGGACTACAGTCTACTGAACTGGATCCAAA
>NC_048415.1:138552-142915 GCF_013103735.1 Etheostoma cragini
ACACACACACACACACACACACACACACACACACACACACGGCAATAACTCACCTTGCTCTCGTGTTTTCTGGAGTAAAAACCGTTTCAAAGACTCCGGACGGGAGATCCTGGAGGTTCACCGGGCAACTCATCCCTGCTGTGGCCGACAGAACGGCTCTATCAACGGTTACTTAACGCAGGAAACACCGCGGCTCGAGAGGCCGGCTAACTGCTAAAGTTAGCCCCGTTAGCTCCCTGCGTTAGCTTCGTTAGCTTCACATACGACGAAGCTGGAGTCATCCGGACGGTAACTAAACGACTAATAACGTCACAAACGTTGATTTGACCTCCGTTTACCTGACTCTATTCGTTAAAGTGTATCGGTAAACAGTCCGAAAAGATCAACAAGATGAACGCGTTTTGATAATGGCGCTGTTTCTACATCCAACTGGCGGGGCGAAGCAACCAGCCAATAGGAAGCGTCGCCGGAGCGATGCTGACCAATGGCGTTGTCACTGCCCAAGTCGCGCATGCTCAGATTAACTGTTTACGTCAAATGTGTCATACCCGATGAGAGTCGAGTCAGACCGGCTCTGGCCGAGGCGAGTGCAGATGTTATTTGCGCATGCTCAGAATGAAACAGTTTAGGACAGAACTGTGAAATAGTTAAATCTATGAAATAATAAAGTTTTCTCATTACAAACATAACAGAAGATGGGAATCATTTCAGAGACGTTGTAGCTGTCTGTGATTGGTTGGTTGGTCATCATCACACACAGTCTACCCCAGTATCTCACCCTATCACGGTCACTGCATGGGAATTTAATTTTTTATTCTTAGGTATATGTGTATATATGTGTGTACATTTGTGATATATGTGAAATGTGTTTATATATGTGTACATATTTGACATGTGTGTACATGTGTGTATGTGTGTGATATATGTGTGTATATGTTTGATTTGATATATGTGTGTATATGTGTGATGTGATATGTGTGTGTATATGTGTGTGTATGTGTGTGTATGTGTGCATATGTGTGATGTGATATGTGTGTATATGTGTGTGTATATATATATATATATATATATATATATATATATATATATATATATATATATATATATATATATATGTATATATATGTATATACACGCAGTACAGACCAAAGGTTTGGACCTTCTCCTTCCTGCGTTTTTTTTATTTTTAGAAACATATTGACATGTGAACAGAGACATGGACATGCTGAACATATCAGGAAAGCTTCAGATGAAACAGGAGGCTAAACCATCGACCTGCCTCTTAGACCCCATCCCGACTAGGCTTCATCTAAACCATCACCCTGCCTCTTAGACCCCATCCCGACTAGTCTTCATCTAAACCATCGACCTGCCTCTTAGACCCCATCCCGACTAGTCTTCATCTAAACCATCACCCTGCCTCTTAGACCCCATCCCGACTAGTCTTCATCTAAACCATCAACCTGCCTCTTAGACCCCATCCCGACTAGTCTTCATCTAAACCATCACCCTGCCTCTTAGACCTACTCTATCTGGTCTAGACCTCCTCTATCTGGTCTAGACCTGGTTTATCTGTAAAGGGTCTCCAGATAACTCTTGTTGTGATTTGATACTATAAATAAAATTGAATTGAAAATTGAATTGTAGTTAGTTCAAGTTCAAGTTCAAAAACCTTTATTTGTCCCCAAGGGGCGATTCATTTTGCTGCAGTAGCAAAAAATGGACACACGGTACATTATAGTAATATAAATAATATAGTTATCTCGTCATCAGAGGAAACTCTACACAGGTCTAAAACCACAGAGACTCACACATTATTCGGGGGGTCTGTGTGTATGTGTATCTGTAATATCTGTGTGTGTGTGTGTGTGTTTATGTGTGTGTGCAGGGCTGCCAACTCTCACGCATTGGCCGTGAGACACACGCAATTGACTGGTTTTACACGCTCACACGCCACACCCCCGATTTCTCACGCTGAAGTGTCAACCCGGTCGGTCAGATTTCTGAAAGATGAGTTTATCTATAGATCTATAGATATATATCTATAGATCTATATATCTATATATCTATAGATCTATAGATATAGATCTATATATCTATAGATCTACCTGTTGAGCCACTTGTGATCGACTATAGTGCTTTCAGAGACTACGAGGGAGTTCAAGAGCGCTCCCTGACTGTGGAAGTTTCGAAATGTCGCAAACTGAGAACATTGTTTTTACGATCCATCCCAGGTGCACTTCCCTGGCTCCAGGTCTGAGCTCTGAGTATCACAGACCGTCCGTCGCTTCCTGTCCTCTCTCTCTGTAAAGATAGAGGTGAACAGCGCGGCTGGTAGTGGAGCAGCTTCAGTTCATGTTAGTGGACTTGCTCTGCTGTGGGGGGGCAGTGACGCGTTGCATCCGTGCAGACCTCAGATGAAGAGCAGCGTACAGACTCCTCTCAACTCTGTCAGAGACCAGAGACCCAAATGGGCCTCTGTGTCTGTCAGACGGTCTGAATGAGATCCCCCATATCAGCGGAGCAATGACATGCACAGCAGACTATATTACAACTCTCCAAATCTCGGACAACAGAGATGGGAGGAGTTATTTTTTGAATGTGCAAATATTGAAAGTTGTAAATATGAGCAAAAATCTGATGAAACACATCTGAGCTATACTATACTATATATACTGTACTATATATACTATACTATATATACAATATACTATACTATATATACTGTACTGCAACGTTGGGCCACTACTGTGCTTCTCTAAACTCGTTGCATCTCTAAATGAAACTGTAAATAATTAATTTGATGTTTTATAAAATGAACAAATAGTCTTTATTTTCCCAAAAAGTAAACCCAGTAAGTGGGGCACAGCTACTAACCTAGTTACTAACTAGGGCCCAACATGACTGAACCTCGGCACAAAGGTTAAAGGATAAAAATCTATGTAACTCAATGGTTCTTATTCTTTAGAATTTCAGTGGTCTTAGTTAATCCCTCAATATTAATTTAACTTTGGGTCCCTGGTCCCTACACCAGGGACCCCTGGACCTGGTCCCTACACCAGGCAGGGACCCCTGGACCTGGTCCCTACACCAGGGACCCCTGGACCTGGTCCCTACACCAGGCAGGGACCCCTAGACCGGTTCACCACAGACCCAGATCTTCTCAGCTGTTGCTGACATATGCTCCTGTCTCTTCATGTGGCTCATTATGTTTGGCACACTTTTTCACACAGGGCCATGATGGTCTGGATTTGTTTTCACCTTTAATAATAAACACCTTCATTTACAAATTGCATTTTGTGTTTACTTGTGTTGTCCTTGACTATTGTTTAAATTGGTTTGATGTTCTGAAACACTTAAGTGTGACAAACATGCAAAGGAACAGGAAATGAGGAAGGGGGCAAACACTTTTTCACACCACTGTATATACAGTATGTGTGTGTGTGTGTGTGTGTTTGTCTGTGTATGTTAATGTATGTGTGTGTGTGTGTGCGTGTGTGTGTTTGTCTGTGTATATGTGTGTGTGTGTGTGTGTGTTTATGTGTGTGTGTCTATGCATGTGTGTGTGCGTGTCTGTGTGTATATTTCTGCATGTGTGTGTGTGTGTGTGTGTGTGTGTTTGTCCGTGTATATTAATGTATGTGTGTGTGTGTGTGTGTGTATGTCTGTGTATATTAATGTATGTGTATGTGTGTGTGTGTGTGTGTGTGTGTGTGTATATGTCTGTGTATATTAATGTATGTGTGTGTGTGTGTGTGTGTGTGTGTGTGTGTGTCTGCATGATTCCTGCATGCTACATGCTGATAATGAAATGTTAATAACAACCATTGATAATATTGTTAAGGCTGTAGTTCAGACCCTGGCCTGTGGGGGCAGAAACACGCTCAGCAGCGTCTAGACTGACAAGATGAAGGAGAACCGGAATGCTGAGCGCTGATTGGCTGCTGGGAAGGGCGTGCGGCTGTGACGTCAGTAGCAGAGGTGAAAGATGGCGGCGGTGACCAGAGGCTCCTTCACTGTGCTCAGACGGCTGGTGAGAAAAACATCAACTTTATGACAAAATGTCCCGTTTTACTCTGGTTGTCTGTTGGTTTGTGACTCTGACGTACGTCCGAGTGATGTCATGACGCCGTCACCCGGTTAGCCCGTCCGTTAGCTTAGCCGGTTAGCTGCTGTGAACTTAACTTCAACTGCCCTCATGCTAGTTTTGATGCTAATGCTAACGTAATGAAATGACAGAGACAGAGTTACCTGCTAACATGCTAACTCTGATGCTAATGCTCTGATGCTGGGACTGTGTGTGTGTGTGTGTGTGTGTGTGTGTGTGTGTGTGTGTGTGTGTGTGTGTGTGTGTGTGTGTGTG
>NC_048415.1:143015-144036 GCF_013103735.1 Etheostoma cragini
CTATCTATCTATCTATCTATCTATATATCTATATATAACCTATATATGTCTCTCTATCTATATATATATATATCTATATTTATATAATGTGTAGCCTCTCTATTTCTGACGGTGTGAGGTTGTCATGGTTACATGGTGTCCATGGTGTGTTCAGGTCCAGATGTTGCTGGAGGCTCAGAGGAAACTTCAGGCGTCGTCCGGCCGGCGGGTCGATGCTCAGACGCCCAAAAGCACCGCCAGCGTCGCCGTGGGAACAGGTGAGACCCACGGGGTGTTGGGGTCATGTGACTGATGACAACACCGCAGCTTTGCTGTGTGTTCCCCCCCCCCCCCCCCCCCCCCCCCCCCCCCCCCCCCCCCCCCCCCCCCCCCCCCCCCCCCCGTCAGACCCATCTTGCAGGACAGGATTATTCGGGGGGGCAGTCACGTGATCGGGACATGCCGACAGTGTTTTGTGGGCTTGGGACGGGACTGTCCCCCCTGCAGCAAACCCCCCCCCCCACCCTCATTATAATTGAATGGGAATGGGTCTTTAAAAAGCCTTGAATGTAAGATGGAGGATCCTGGCTAGTAGAGATCATTTTTTATTTGAGCACAAAATGGGGAATTGGAAAAAGAGTCATTAACGTTTTTATTTTATTCATTTTTGGTTTTGGATTATTGAGAAAACAAGGACATTTTTTTAATTTTATGTTTTATTTTGAAATTCAAATAAACTTGTATGGCTGTCTTTTTTTACATTTCTCTCTGTTTCCAGGTGCCAGTTTGTTCTGGGGGAGTCCGGTCCAGTTCCCCCCCCCACAGCAGCCAGAACAGGCTCCTCCCCCTCCCTCACACGCTGACCTGTCCGTCAACGGGCCTGGGGGCGGAGCCGAGAACAGTGACATCACAGCTCAAGAGGCTGCCTGCTTCCCCTCTGCTCAGCACAGGTGAGTCAGCTGTTGGGAGAAACAAGCTGTAATGTTACCCTACAGGACAGATGTTCATCAGGGAGAAACAAGCTGTAATGTTACCCTACAGG
>NC_048415.1:144136-145980 GCF_013103735.1 Etheostoma cragini
GTGTGTGTGTGTGTGTGTGTGTGTCTAAGGATCTGACGTTATCTCTCCAGAACGATGACCTCTCTGACTCCGCTGAGTTTCCCCAAAACCAGATCAGCTCTGTGGGACAGCAGCCCTGCAGGAGACAAGCTCCGCCTCCAGCTCTGCACTCGCAGGTACACACACGCAGACACACACACATACGTACACACACAGACAGACACACACACACAAAGAAACTCGGTCAGACACAGACACACACACGCAGAAACACACGCAGAGACGGACACACTCATACATAGATACTCACACACACACACACACATTGAGACCCACACAGGCACACACACGGACCACAATCTTAAGTTTTTCAATCTGAGACAAAAACAATCTCCCTGACATTATAATAATAATAATAATAATAATATTAATGAGTAATTGTGGTTGCAGAAAGCCTCGGCTGGTGCTGATGGAGAAAGCTCTGCGACTGGCTCAGCGTCACGCCCGTCACAGCAACAAGCCCCGCCTCCTGTGTTTCCTCCTGGGCTCGCTGTGTGTGGACGCAGGTAACCTTCACCTCACCTTGCCTCTGATTGGTCCAATCACGCCCAACAGGCACCGCATTAACTCCTAACACGTTTCCCGGGAAACTATCGGATGCAATTTGTAAAAGGACCAGTAAGAATGGACTGAGGTGTGTTCAGGTGCCTTCTGGGTATGATGCTCTTACAGGGTGGTCTCTCTATCTCTCTATCTTTCCATCTTTCTCTCTCTCTCTCTTTCTCATCGGAGGCTGTTAAAGGGAATGGGAGAGCAACTCCGATTGGCTGTTAAAGGGAATGGGAGAGCAGCTCTGATTGGCTGTTACTAGGAATGGGAGAGCAGCTCTGATTGGCTGTTAAAGGGAATGGGAGAGCAGCTCTGATTGGCTGTTAAAGGGAATGGGAGAGCAGCTCTGATTGGCTGTTAAAGGAAGGGAAGAGGAGCTCTGATTGGTTGATTGACGTTACCCAGAATACACCTGTGATTAAAGGAGACACTAGTAGTGTCCTGTATGTTGACCCCTGTCCTCTGGGTCCAGATGAGGAGGGGGTGACTGTGACCCTGGACCGGTTTGACCCGGGTCGGGACCAGCCTGGAGCCTCGGGCCGGGTCCCCGCCGCGCTGCTGCCCGGAGACGTCCTGGTCCAGTGTCTGTTCTCTGCAGAGACCTCGTCGGACGCCGTCGTCCAATCAGAGGCTGAGCTGCATCACTGCTTCAAGGTTAGTGGGACGTTCTCAGCTGGACCTGATGTCCTCCGTCCCGTCGGAGACAAACTGCCTCAGACAGGTTGGAGTCTTAGAGGTTTTAACTCTCCTTTTGTCTCCTCTCACTGTCTCTCTCCCTCTGTCTCTCTGTGTCTGTCTCCCTCTGTGTGTCTCTCTCTCTTTCTCTCTCTGTGGGTGTCTGTCTCTCTTTCTGTCTGCCTGCCTGTCTGGCTGTCTCTCTGTGTGTGTCTCTCTCTCTTTCTTTTTTCTGTGTCTGTCTGTCTCTCTCTGTGTGTCCCGTCTGTGTCTCTCAGGTGTTGCAGCAGTGTGTGAGCGGCAGACAGACCCTGGACGTGTCTCAGCTCTTGAGGGTCAGAGGTCGTGTCGTCTGTTCTCAGCAGTCTGACGCCGCGTCCTTCGTCCTCAGCTGGTCGGCCGTGTGTCCGTCCCTCGGCGTGGACGTCCAGCCGGTCCGAGCCGTCCCCGTCATCCCCACCGCTCTGCTGAGGAGCCTGACCGGAGCCAGACGCCCGCCGCTGCACGCCGGCCGTCAGAGAGGGTAAACACACACACACACACACACACACACACACACACACACACACACACACACACAC
>NC_048415.1:146080-149127 GCF_013103735.1 Etheostoma cragini
GTGTGTGTGTGTGTGTGTGTGTGTGTGTGTGTGTGTGTGTGTGTGTGTGTGTGCAGCACTCTGACGAGCATCAACCCGGCGGCCGTCCTGTCCAGGCTGAGTGTCTCCGAGGCGTCGTCGAGCGCCCTGTTGCCGGGCGCCAGCGTGGATCTGAGTCTGGAGGCCAACGCCATCGCCCTCCGCTACCTCAGCGACTCTCAGCTGAGCCGTCTGTCTTTGGGAGGCCACGCCCCCCCGGCAGGCCCCGCCTCCAACACCACCCACACCCTGCTGTCGCCTAGCAACATGTCCCTGGCCACCAGGAAGTACATGCGGCGGTACGGCCTGATCGAGGAAGAGGACAGCGAAGAAGAAGAGGAAGAAGATGTCCGCCCGCCGCTCCTCCCGCAGAGTCAGCTGACCCGGGACTTGCGGCCCAGAATGCAACTGTGTGCTGGCGGGAACAAAGCCAACAGCGCCAACAAGGAGAACTGTTCCACGCGGCGGCCATCTTCAGTGAGGGCGGGCAGCCGCCAGACGGAGGCATCAGTGGGGAACATCCTGGACCTGAGCCGCCTGAGACAGCTGCCCAAACTCTTCTGACTCTCAGGTAACACACAGGTATCAGGAAGTAGTTTTAATGGAGTCTACTCACCTGACTCTCAGGTGACAGGAAGTAGTTTTAATGGAGTCTACTCACCTGACTCTCAGGTATCAGGAAGTAGTTTTAATGGAGTCTACTCAACTGACTCTCAGGTGACAGGAAGTAGTTTTAATGGAGTCTACTCACCTGACTCTCAGGTGACAGGAAGTAGTTTTAATGGAGTCTACTCACCTGACTCTCAGGTAACACACAGCGTCCCGGGACAAGCAGCCGTGTGAAAGCTGCCGTGGCGATAAAAACGTCTTTTACATTTTAATGTCTGTGTCTGGAAACGGGAGCGAGACATTCAGGGAACCAACTGCTCTCGTTTCTTTCTCAATCGGCTGGCAGATTTTAAAATGGTCATATTTTAAAAGGAGTCTGGTGCTGAAACACTCGCCGGTCTGTCTCTGAGCGACCAAAACGCCAGCTGTTGGAGAGGTGCTGAGGACTTTATAGACATCAGATTTTAAATGGAGTCTGGTATGGAAACACTCCGGGAATCGGACTCAAGTTAAATAACAGGTATAACAGGACTCAAGGGGGTCTGAGAGTAACCGTTTAAAACGGTCATATTTTAAATGGAGTCTGGTGTGTCCAATGTGTGTTCAGGAACAAAAAAACAGACCCAAATGTTTAGGAAACCTGCTGCAGTTTAGTTGCTTTTAATCTAAAAAGGAATTCTAAAAACGGTCATATTTTAAATGGAGTCTGGTGTGGAAACACTGCCGGTCTGACTCAGTCTGGTGTGGAAGACCAGAGCCAAACATTCAGGAAACCAGCAGCAGTTCAGACACATTTAATCTGAAAGGGGATCCTAAAAACGGTCATATTTTAAATGGAGCCTGGTGTGGAAACACTGCCGGTCTGACTCAGTCTGGTGTGGAAGACCAGAGCCAAACATTCAGGAAACCAGCAGCAGTTCAGACACATTTAATCTGAAAGGGGATCCTAAAAACGGTCAAATGTTAAATGGAGTCTGGTGTGGAAACAGATGTCCTTCCATCTTTAGTCTGACTCCCTACAGACCGGCTGGTTTAATGGTTTTCACACATTTTATCAGACATTTGTGTGTTTTCATGAAACATGTGTTTGATCTTTTATTTTTGTTGTCACTTCCTGTTTTAATGTGAAATGTCTTTTGCACATATTTCTTTTTCAATATTTATGATTTCACAAATAAAACTTTTCATAAAACCTTAAATACTTGTTTACATGTTTGTTTAAAAATGAACAGTCACACATTTTGGGAAAGAGAATTTGAGCCCCTAATGTTGAACTTTAGTTTGAAATTCAGGAAATTAAATATCTGTAATAATAATAAAATATTACCTTTGATCTTCCATATAAGCAACAACCTGAGATATCCAAATATAAATAACTGTCATCCAAATAATGCGTTTTCTTCATAAAATATACAACTTTTTTTGGTCTTTTTTTTCCTGAAATTGTATCACTAATTACGATTTTTTTCCTCAAATATTACGATTTTTTCCCCCAAAATATTACGATTTTTTCCCAGAAAATATTACGACTTTTTCCTCCAAATATTACGACTTTTTCCTCCAAATATTACGATTTCTTTCTCAAAATATTGCGATTTTTTCCTCAAACTATTATGACTTTATCCTCCAAATATTACGACTTTTTTTCTAAAAATATTACAACTTTTTCTCCAAAATTATACGATTTATTTTCCAAAATATTACGATTTTTTCTCAAAATATTACGATTTTTTCTCAAAATATTACGACTTTTTTCTCAAAATATTCCGTCTTTTTTCTCAAAATATTACGACTTTTCTCAAAATAATACAATTTTTTTCTCAATATTACGACTTTTTTGTTGTTGTGATGCCAAGTTTAGCATGTTAGCTCAGTTAGCTTAGTGTGTTTCCAGCGACTTCCTCCTCTACGGGACATTGACCCGGGTCAAAGGTCGCTGGGACGTCCCAGTGGGACATTGACCCGGGTCAAAGGTCGCTGGGACGTCCCAGTGGGACACTGACCCGGGTCAAAGGTCGCTGGGACGTCCCAGCGCTCCGCGGGACACTGACCTGGTCTAAAAAACACTCGACGCTTCGTCTCAACAGGTAAGATTTAACTTCTTCTTCTGCTGCTTGGGACAAAGACAGAAACAAGAGAGGACTCTTATAATAATAATAATAATAATAATAATAATAAGGAGATGAACTCTGCTTAACGTTCACGACGTGGTTTAAGCTCTTTGTTCTTGTCTCCGTTTTACATCTGGATCAGTCTGAGTTCTGAGGGAAGAAGTCTGTAGATTAATAATATATATTATTAATATATATTATTAATATATATAATTAATCTTCATGTTCTCGGTTTCATCTTCAACTCTAATTAAAAACAGTAAATGATTTAGTTTGAGAGAAAATGAAAAGGTTGAAGGCGGGGGGGGG
>NC_048415.1:149227-151146 GCF_013103735.1 Etheostoma cragini
CTACTTTTAGCATGTATAGAGCAGCATATCTCCACCAGACTCCATGTAAATAATCACTACTTTTAGTGTGTATAGAGCCAGCTAGATATTAATACCTTGAAGTAGATGGTGTTGACGAGGACCAGCATGGTGTTGGAGTCCAGGGATCCGGGCGGCAGCGTGTCCTGGATCAGGTTCTCCGTCTTGTTGGAGATCCAGTTGTTGATGGTGACGCGGGCGGTGTCCGGGTCCTCCTGGAGAGCCACAGAGACCGGGATTATAGACATAGTCTCTCATAGCCAGACCTGGTTTACGGGCATCTCTTTAAACCAATCACAATCATCATGGGCGGGGCTAAGCTCCAGATGGAGCCACGGTGCCGCTGCTACATATTCTCAGGAAGGAAGTTGTTTTAGTGAAACGTGTACGTTCAGAAGTAGTTTTAGTCATCAACAGAGACTCAGATTGGACAGATAGTCTAGCTAGCTGTCTGGATTTACCCTGCAGAGATCTGAGGACCAGGTCACCATAGTCCTATGTCTGCAGTTACCATGACAACAAGTGGGCAACAAAAAGACAACAAATAAGCGATGATAAGTTGACAAAAAGGCGGCGAAAAGGAGACAAGTGATGTGTCTCCCTGAGAGAAAGAGGAGGAAGAAGGAGAAGAGGAGGAGGAAGTGGAAGTCACCCTGAAGTTGAGCGGCAGCAGCCTGGCTCCGTACACCGTCTCGCTGATGTTCTGATACGTCTCGTTGAAGACGAGGGACGAGTCCCCAAACAGCCGGTTGGCGGAGATCAGGGACGTGGACGCGTCCGTCTTCCTGAAGAGTCGACAGTTCAGCTTAGCGAAGAAGAAGTGGACCTGGTCCGACGTCTTGTCTGTGATGGAGTCAAACTCAAACACCTGCAGGCACAGAGCAGGGCTCACATCAGGGAGAAACAACTGGGATGTAATCCTTTATTATTCTCAGTGTGTGACAACATTATGGGATGGATCCCTACAGAGATAGACCTTTTAGTTAAAGAGGAAGATCCTTTTAGTTTAACATGAAAGAGAAATCACCATCACCAAACCCACCAGACTCCATGTAAATAATCACTACTTTTAGCATGTATAGAGCAGCATATCTCCACCAGACTCCATGTAAATAATCACTACTTTTAGCGTGTATAGAGCACCATATCTCCACCAGACTCCATGTAAATAATCACTACTTTTAGCGTGTATAGAGCAGCATATCTCCACCAGACTCCATGTAAATAATCACTACTTTTAGCATGTATAGAGCAGCATATCTCCACCAGACTCCTAGTAAATAATCACTACTTTTAGCGTGTATAGAGCAGTACATCTCCACCAGACTCCATGTAAATAATCACTACTTTTAGCGTGTATAGAGCAGTACATCTCCACCAGACTCCTAGTAAATAATCACTACTTTTAGCGTGTATAGAGCAGTACATCTCCACCAGACTCCATGTAAATAATCACTACTTTTAGCGTGTATAGAGCAGCATATCTCCACCAGACTCCATGTAAATAATCACTACTTTTAGCGTGTATAGAGCAGCATATCTCCACCAGACACCATGTAAATAATCACTACTTTTAGCGTGTATAGAGCAGTATATCTCTACATGTAAATGGGTGAATTAAGAGTTTATCCAACCAGACCAGAGTGGTGATTGTTGGAACAGTGGAAAGGTGAACCAAGACGGCTTTTGGTATTTGTTTCCGTCCACTTTGAATGAAATGTGTTTTAACCCTCTGAACCCGAGAGACTCGCCCATGAGCAAGAACAGCACCTCCGATTCATTGTTTAATCATTTAATAACCATAACCGATAGAGCCTTGATAAAGATATGCTGCTCTATACACGCTAAAAGTAGTGATTATTTACATTGAGTCTGGTGGAGATATGCTGCTCTATACACAC
>NC_048415.1:151246-152374 GCF_013103735.1 Etheostoma cragini
GTGTGTGTGTGTGTGTGTGTGTGTGTGTGTAGGTGTGTGTGAGTAGCCTATTAACTCTGAGGTGTGTGTGTGTGTGTGTGTGTGTCCCTCCAGGACAATGTCCCGGTCCCGGACCGTCTCTGCGTGTCCTCGCCGTCCCTCCCGGCCGTGAAGCGCGCCCCCTGCTGGACCCATGGCCGATCCCGGGTCCGGGTCCTGGTCCTGGTCCGGGTCCTCCGACCTCATCGCCAAACACTACAACTACACGGGGAAGTACCGCGCGGCGGCGGCGGCGGCGGCGGGGGGGCTGAAGGCCGACTCCGTGGTCTTCATCATCGCGTGCGGCTTCATCATCCTGGAGAACGTGCTCGTGCTCGCGACCATCTGGCGCACCAAGAAGTTCCACAAGCCCATGTACTACTTCATCGGGAACCTGGCGCTGTCCGACCTGCTCGCGGGCGGCGTGTACACCGCCAACATCCTGCTGTCGGGCGCCAACACCTACCGCCTCACGCCTGCGCAGTGGTTCTTCCGCGAGGGCAGCATGTTCGTGGCGCTCGCGGCGTCCGTGTTCAGCCTGCTGGCCATCGCCATCGAGCGCCACCTCACCATGCTGCAGATGAAGCTGCGGCACGGCGGCGGCGCGCCGCGCGTCTTCCTGCTGATCGGGGGCGTGTGGATGGTGGCGGCGATGCTGGGGGGGCTGCCGGGCGCGGGCTGGAACTGCATCCAGCGGGTCACGCGCTGCTCCACCGTGCTGCCGCTCTACCACAAGACCTACATCCTGTTCTGCACCACCGTGTTCAGCGTCATCCTCGCCGCCATCGTGGTGCTTTACGCGCGCATCTACGCGCTGGTGCGCACGCGCAGCCGCAAGCTCGTCTTCCGCCAGGTGAGCGCTGCGCAACAGGTGGAAAAGTTCTGACGTCATTTATCTTTGTCTCGTTTTTATACTTCTATCTTTTATTTATCTTTATTTATTTGTTATTATTAGGGACACACACTTCAGCACGAGACTGAAGAACACTGACAAGACTCTACACACACACACAGACACACACACACACACACACAGACACTGACACACACAGACACACACACAGACACACACACACAGAAACACAGACACACACAGACACACACACACAC
>NC_048415.1:152474-155122 GCF_013103735.1 Etheostoma cragini
CCCCCCCCCCTCTTCCTTTCAGAGACTGGAAACCAGAACGCTCCCAGAAATAATGTCTCTGCAGAAAGCGTCGGGAATGTCGGAAAAATACATCGAAACATATTAAAACACATCAGAACATGTTAAAATAAACCATAACATGTTAAAAACACACTGTAACATGTTAAAAACACATCAGAACATGTTAAAATAAACCATAACATGTTAAAAACACACTGTAACATGTTAAAAACACATCAGAACATGTTAAAATAAACCATAACATGTTAAAAACACACCGTAACATGTTAAAAACACATCATAAAATGTTAAAATAAACCATAACATGTTAAAATAAACCATAACATATTAAAACAAATCAGAACATGTTAAAACCACATCCAGACATGTTAAGATAAACCATAGCATGTTAAAATAAACCATAACATGTTAAAAACACATACATCCTAGCATGTTCAAATAAACCATAACATGTTAAAAACACATTGTAACATATTAAAAACACTTCATAACATGTTAAAACACATCCTAGCATGTTCAAATGAACCATAACATGTTAAAACAGTTCATAACATGTTACAAACACATCATAACATGTTAAAAAAACATAACATGTAAAAAACACATAACTTGTTAAAACAACATAACATTTTAAAAACAAACCGTAACATGTTAAAAACACATCATAACATGTTAAAAAACATCCTAACATATTATAAACACATCATAAGATGTTAAAAAAACATCATAACATGATAAAACACATCATAACATGATAAAACACATCATAACATGTTAAAATAAACCATAACATGTTAAAAGCACATCCTAACATGTTAAAACACATCATAACATGTTAAAATAAACCATAACATGTTACAAGCACATCCTAACATGTTAAAACACATCATAACATGTTAAAATAAACCATAACATGTTACAAGCACATCATAACATGTTAAACAAAAAACATAACAAGATAGAACACATCATAACATGTTAAAAACACATCATAAAAAGGAAAAAACACACAATAACATGTTAAAAACACATGATACTAGTTAAAAACACATAACATGTTAAAAACACACCGTAACATGTTAAAAACACATCATAAAAAGGAAAAAACACATAATAACATGTTAAAAACACATGATAACATGTTAAAAACACATCATAACATATTAAAAACACATAATAACATGTTAAAAACACATGATAATATGTTAAAAACACATCATAACATATTAAAAACACATAATAACATGTTAAAAACACATGATAACATGTTAAAAACACATGATAACATGTTAAAAACACACCGTAACATGTTAAAAACACATCATAACATGTTAAAAAAAACATCATAACATGTTAAAACACACCATAGCATGTTAGAAACATAACATGTTAAAACACATCATAATGTATATTATTAGCAGTATTATTTTACATGTAACATATTTTTTATTGTCTTAAATGTTCTACGCCTATTTATTATTATTATAAATTATTTCATAATTATTTAATCATACTTATTTTTTAAATTATTTTTTATGCTTTACTTTTTGACTTTTTGATCTTTGTGTGTATCTGCGTGTGTGTGTCTGTGTGTGTGTGTGTGTGTATCTCCGTGTGTGTGTATCTCCGTGTGTGTGTGTGTGTGTATCTCTGTGTGTGTGTGTGTGTGTGTATCTCCGTGTTTGTGCGTGTGTATCTCCGTGTGTGTGTGTGTGTGTATCTCCGTGTGTGTGTGTGTGTGTATCTCCGTGTGTGTGTGTGTGTATCTCCGTGTGTATGTGTGTGTGTGTGTGTCTGCTCCGCTGCTGCCTGTCGGACTCCTTCTCTCCGGACTCTCCGAAGGTAATTACCCGTTTTTCGTGTCTATTCTCCGGGTAACGCGTCCCGCGGCCCCGCTGCGGTCGCTCCGGAGCCTCCGGTCATCGTCGCGGATCAATCCGAACATCTAACCCGGTTTTTGGGGAGTTTTATTCCCAAAGAGCCGCGCGCTGCTCGACGCCTCCCCAAAGTGCGGAGCGGCTTTATATCCTCCTATACCGGGGCGGTGGAGCTCTACTACCCCGTTAGAGGGTATTTATCATTTTATCACCCCGCCAGCTTCTATTTACTAAAGATACTACAACTGATCGATGATCGATTAATCACTCAATTAGCACTTTGTTGCCAAACATCTTTGTTAAAATTTACCGAAATAACGAGTCATCTTAAGGGTTGAAACGTGTTTTATATTCATTATAGTTCTTCTGCTCATATGTGTTTTAATGGGTTTTATATTCATTATAATAATTATATTCATGTTATTGCTCATATTTCCTAACGGAACATTTAACTCGAGTTTTTAGTTTTAATGAAGGACTCAGTACTGTGTGTGTGTGTGTGTGCGTGTGTGTGTGTTTGTGAGAGAGTGTGTGTGTGTGTCTGTGTGTCTGTGTGTGTGTGTATTTGTGTGTTTCTCTCTGTGTGTGTGTGCGTGTGTAGGTGTGTAGGTGTGTGTGAGTAGCCTATTAACTCTGAGGTGTGTGTGTGTGTGTGTGTGTGTGTCTATGTGTGTGTGAGTAGCCTATTAACTCTGAGGTGAGAGTGTGTGTGTTTGTGAGTGTGTGTGAGAGTGTGTGTGTAAGTGTGTG
>NC_048415.1:155222-156480 GCF_013103735.1 Etheostoma cragini
TCCCTACACCAGGCAGGGACCCCTGGACCTGGTCCCTACACCAGGCAAGGACCCCTGGACCTGGTCCCTACACCAGGGACCCCTGGACCTGGTCCCTACACCAGGCAAGGACCCCTGGACCTGGTCCCCACAGACCCAGATCTTCTCAGCTGTTGCTGACATGTGCTCCTGTCTCTTCATGTGGTTCATTATGTTTGGAACATTGTCTGGGTCAGATCTTATATCATAAGAAGTTAATAATGTAACTGCTAAATGCTCTAAAACCTGTTGATACTACAACAACACAAAGGCTCTTAACCCTACAGTTTGGCACATATCATGTAACACTTGATCTCTCCATTTTTTGCAAAAAAACTCTCCAGAAAGTACCATTTAATGGTTTATTTTCCAATTTTTTCCCCTGGGGGGGCATACCCCCAGACCCCCCTAGGGAGGGCCCCATCCCCCCACATATATAACAAATCCCATTTTAAACCCTACAGGATAAATACCCAAAGTAATTGCTTTGTATGCGGCAAAATATTGGTTGGCCCCCCCAAATCTCACTGCAAGGTTTGGGGACAAGTTGGCAGTCTTGGGTAATATTAATATTCATATCCACTCAGATCTGCTGAACCCAACGGGCTGTACCAAGTACAAAGACATTTCTGGTTTGTGTTTCATTGTAAAGGAAATATTAATAATATTAATATATTCTATGTTCACCGAATTGAAGTTCGCTTCATTATACTGCGGGTCTATAAGTATAAGTTATATGTGATTGGTGCAAAGCTTTGTCACGTGGAAGACTTTCTTAAAAACTGATATTTGTAAACGGAGTTTGGCGTGACGTCACCACTCAGGAAGAGAACGGTGGCCGGTGGCTGTCGTGGACGTAAACAGTTTACGGCATGCCGTATTCCAGTCTGTCGAGGGAGACTGCACGTGAAGGCAGATAACAGGAAGGTACAGGCTGAGTGGACTCGTGAGTTTAGGTTCTGGTTGGGGTGGTTCTGGTTCTGGTTGTGGTGGTGGTGGTTCAGCAGCACCGAGACACCGACTCACCGACTCCCCGCGCAGAGCGACGCCGGCAGCATGCTGTACCTGATCGGCCTGGGTCTGGGGGACGCGGCCGACATCACGGTGAAGGGTCTGGAGGCGGTGAGGCGCTGCAGCCGGGTCTACCTGGAGGCCTACACCTCCATCCTGACGGTGGGGAAGGAGGCTCTGGTACACACTCACACACACACACTCACAGACACACACACACACACACACA
>NC_048415.1:156580-158125 GCF_013103735.1 Etheostoma cragini
CACACAGACACACACACACAGACACACACACAGACACACACACACACACAAACACACACACACCCACACAGACACACAGACACACACACACACACACACACACACAGACACACAAACACAGACACACACACACACACACACATGCTGCCGGTCATTCCTGTTGGCACATGATCAGTTCTGCACATGTGCAGGATGATGTCATGATGATGTCATGATGATGTCATGATGATGTCATGATGAGCGAGGATTTACGACGCTGCTCGATCTGTTCCCATAGACAGTTAAAGAAATTCTGTTCACCTCCACCGGGAAGCTAACGTTAGCTTAGCTAACAGCTAATTCGGCTAACTAGCTGAGACGGCATGTAAGAAACCCTCAAAATAACTTTAAATATGTAACAGCTGTTGCGTCGGTTCTACTTTACGTTGTGCTCATATAAAGTACAATCACTCAGTACTTGTCTTTATTATTACTGTAAAGTCCTAATTTAGCTTTAGCTTAGCTTTTCCCGCGGTTACTTTGAGTAACGTTATTTTAGACTAAATCAAACTGTCAGCCTGTTAGCTTAATTAGCTGTTAGCTAAGCTAACTTCGTTAGCTTCCCGGTGGATGCTAACAGCAGACCGCTACAGTGGATACAGTGGAACGAAGGGTGTACCTACCATTCCCCCCCTCTCTCCTGTCCACCAAAGGCCACAATGCCCCAAAAACTGACATTAAAAACCCGTAGAAGAAGACATCATGACCTTCTCCCTGTGTCCCCAGGTTGCCAACGGGCGCGGCGGCGGCGGCGAGAAGTCTCTGGCGCTGCTGAAGACGGTGATCATCGTGCTGAGCTGCTTCATCGCGTGCTGGGCGCCGCTCTTCGTGCTGCTGCTGCTGGACGCGGCGTGCGAGACGCGGCGCTGCCCGGTGCTGTACCGGGCCGAGTGGTTCCTGGCGCTCGCGGTGCTCAACTCCGCCATGAACCCGCTCATCTACACGCTGACCAGCCACGAGATGCGCCAAGCCTTCTTCAAGACGCTGCTGTGCTGCACCGCGTGCCTGCGTCCCGGCGCCAAGCTCGGGGGGGGGGGCAGCGCCGCCGCCGCCGCGCCCGTCGAGTTCAGCCGCAGCAAGTCGGACACCTCCCCCCCCCCCCACCGGGACGCAGAGGCGTCGCCGCGGGAGACCACCACCACCACAGCGGCGTCCTCAGGGAGCGTCTAAACAGTCTGTAGTCAGACGTAGAGTTAGTGTTTGTACAGGTGATGTCATGCAGGTGATGATGTCATGCAGGTGATGATGTCATGCAGGTGATGATGTCATGCAGTGGTAGGTAACCCCCGGTCAGCTGTTTATGTCCCAGAGGAATCTCTAATCTCTGTCCTGGCTACATGGCGTCTGAAAGGACCGCCTCTCCAACGGCGCCAACACGCCGACTCGGGTCTGTCTCCGTGGGACGGTCTGGCGAGGACGCCTACTCGAGTCAGTCTCCGTGGGACGGTCTGGCGAGGACGCCGACTCGAGTCTGTCTCCGTGGGACGGTCTGGCGAGGACGCCTAC
>NC_048415.1:158225-163786 GCF_013103735.1 Etheostoma cragini
CACACACACACACACACACACACACACACACACACACACACACACACAGTATAGAGCTATGGCTATTCAGCTATGGGCCAAATTGAAAAAGCCCCCCCGTCTTTACGCCAGTTTTTTTATATTGAAGCCGTCAAAATGTGCCCAAGTGCTAACAAACATTGGAGTCTTCTTCTGGCGCTCGCCGTCCAATCACAACGTACCGTCACTTCTGTTTGGCCCAAACGGCCCGTTGTGTTGTTTCCTGTCTCGCTAGATCCCGTGGGTTGTGTAGTTTTTCTAACGTTACTAGCATGGGGGAAAACTACAAAGTCTGCAAAAGGAATGTCAATTTGTCCATCAACATGGCCGCCGTGCTCACCTGTCAGCGTCGCTGAAGCTGGAGGACGGCTGCGTGCTGCGGCTCGCCGCCGCTCCGCCCGGCGCCGTCAGCTGCGTGCTGCGTCCCGACGTGTCGATCACCATGTTACCCCCCCCCTCCTCCGGCGGCCCCCCCTCCTCCTGGTGCTCCCCCGCTCCGATCCACTCCTCCATCCTCTCCGTCTTGATCCTGACGCCGCCGCCGTCCTCGCCGCTGCCGCTGCGCTCCGGCTCGCTGCTCGTCTCCACGTACCACTGCCCGGCGCGGTTGATGCGCAGGATGGGCTCCCGGTCCGCGCGGCTGCTGGAGGGGGCGCCGGGCCCCCCCAGGGCCGGGGGCCCCGGGCTGAGCGGCTCCTCGCCGGGGCTCACCGCCTCACACGCTTCTGATCCCCGGGCGCCGAGCAACCGCAGGCTGCCGGCTCGCACCACCGCCTCCAGGGTCCGGCTGCTCCGCGAGCTGGGGGGGGGGCATACAGCACTGCTCATGACTAGGAACCTGGCTTAATATATTATTTATTAATATATTCATCCAGCATGTAGCATGTTGTTATCATGTGGTTAGCATGTTGTTATCATGTTGTCAGCATGTTCTCAGCATGTTGTTAGCATGTGGTTAGCATGATGTCAGCTTGTGGGTAGCATGATGTCAGCATGTGGTTAGCATGTTGTTAGCATGTGGTTAGCATGTGGTTAGCATGTGGTTAGCATGTGGTTAGCATGTTCTCAGCATGTGGTTAGCATGATGTCAGCATGTGGGTAGCATGATGTCAGCATGTGGTTAGCATGTTGTTAGCATGTGGTTAGCATGAGGCGGGGGCCCTGATGCTAGCAGAGTAGCGTACCCTGATGCTAGCAGAGTAGCGTACCCTGATGCTAGCAGAGTAGCGTACCTAGCTCCCCGCGGCGGCGGCGCCCGGTCCTCGTCCCGCGGCTCCGCCTCCAGGTCCGCCAGGCTGATCTTCAGGTGGATCCCCTCCAGGATCTGGGTGCAGCGGTCGATGATGTGCTGCATCTGCAGGAAGCTGGCGGCCGTCAGGTAGCTGATGATGTCGGCGAGCTGCAGGACCAGGCGGCCCGTGTAGCAGAAGCCCAGCAGCTGCTCGAAGACCGGCGGGCTGCGGATCACCGTCAGGGACACCGTGCTCATCTGGCCCAGGGACATGTGGTCCCGGAAGTACGGCGAGCTGGCCGCCAGCACCACCTTGTGGGCCCGGAAGCTGTGGCCCTGCACGTTGACCACGATGTCACACAGGCGGCCCTGCACCCGCAGCTGGTTCAGGTGGGTCAGGACCGAGTTGCTGAAGTCGGGGACGTCCAGCTGGACGCTGCCGGAGCGCTCCATGTTGCTCGGCAACAACGACTGCAGCAACAACACAGGGAAGCAAATACTGACACATACACTCAGAAATACTCATATATACTAAAATATACACTCAGAAATACTCATATATACTAAAATATACACTCAGAAATACTCATATATACTAAAATATACACTCAGAAATACTCCTATATACTAAAATATACACTCAGAAATACTCCTATATACTAAAATATACACTCAGAAATACTCCTATATACTAAAATATACACTCAGAAATACTCATATACACTCAGAAATACTAACATATACACTCAAAAATACTCATATATACTAAAATATACACTCAGAAATACTAATATATACTCATATATACTCAGAAATACTCATATATACTAAAATATACACTCAGAAATACTCATATATACTAAAATATACACTCAGAAACACTAACATATACACTCAGAAATACTCATATATACTAAAATATACACTCAGAAATACTCATATATACTAAAATATACACTCAGAAATACTAACATATACACTCAGAAATACTTATATATACTAAAATATACACTCAGAAATACTCATATATACTAAAATATACACTCAGAAATACTCATATATACTAAAATATACACTCAGAAATACTCAGATATACTCAGAAATACTAACATATACACTCAGAAATACTAACATATACACTCAGAAATACTAACATATACACTCAGAAATACTAATATATAATCATATATACTCAGAAATACAAATGTATGTGATATATACTCACACACACACACACACACAAACACATATATATACAAATATGTATGTGTATATATATATATATATATATATATATATATGTGTGTGTGCGTGTGTGTGTGTGCATGCGTGTGTGCATGTTTGTGTGCGTGTGTGTGTGTGTGTGTGCGTGGGTGTGTGCATGCATGCGTGTGTGCATGTTTGTGTGCGTGTGCGTGTGCGTGTGCGTGTGCGTGTGTGTGTGCGTGTGTGTGTGCGTGTGTGTGTGCGTGTATCCACATGGAGGCTTCAGATTTTAATAATCTGACAGTTTCAGTCTGACAGCAGGACCCAGGTCTAAATCCGGGTCTCTAGGGCCCAGGTGTAGATCCGGGTCTCTGGGGCCCAGGTGTGACGCTCCAGGTGTGCCGCGTGCCACTCACCTGAAGGGGGGACAGCGGAAGATCGGGTCTGGTTTCAGGGTGTGGTGCAGTCTAACTTCAGTCCTGCAGCTAACGTGAGCTGAGCATCGTTAGCACGGCGGGCGGGATACGGTTAGCACGGCTCAGCACGGCTTAGTTTGGCCCGGTCCAGCCCGGCCCGGCAGGCTCCGGGACTCCAGTGACGCTTGCGACGGGTTCAAGGCCGGGAAACAGCGGCTGCGCCCGGGCATCGGTGACTCGGCAGCCGCTCCGCCGCCATTCCGCTGGAAGTCAGACTCGGTTCCGGGTCGGTGTCGGTGTCGGTGTCGGTGTCGGCGGGCTGCTCCCGCGGCTTCTCATCTTCCTTTTCACGGCAGAAGGGCTGCAGGAAGGAAGAAGGGAGGAAGGAAGAAAACGCGCGGAGCACGCTGGGAAACGGAGTTCAGTTTTTCTTCTTCTTCTTATTTTAATTGCGGGCTAAAGCCTATTCCGCCAGCTGCTGTATCGGAGCAGGCTACGTCACAACATGGCTCTATTAATTAAAAATTAAAGTCGCTGGTGCTAAATCCACCAGACTCCATGTAAATAATCACTACTTTTAGCATGTATAGAGCAGCATATCTCCACCAGACTCCATGTAAATAATCACTACTTTTAGCATGTATAGAGCAGCATCTCCACCAGACTCCATGTAAATAATCACTACTTTTAGTGTGTAAAGAGCCACCAGATTTCTACACGTAAATTGGTAAACTACGTGATTATTTCAGCCACAACTAGGATTGTGATGGTTGGGAAAGTGAAAAGACGACCCAAAACTGTTTCCATCGTTCATTTTTGTTCCTGTCCACTCTGAATGAAGTGTATTTTCCGATGCTAAAATGATTGATTATTTCCATGGAGTCTGGTCTGGAACATTACAGCTGGACCAGTTTGAGAGATTGAGACATGGACAAATGGTTAAAAAACAGCTGATGTTATTATTACCAACAGTGTAGATGTCATGTCCCAATGTGACCACAAGGTGGCAGCACACTCACACTTTTTAAAACTATTTGGGTTAATTTCAGTCCCTAAAATGTCAATTATCTAATCTGAAAATGTTTAAAATGAATTGTAAATTCAGTATTGATTAATTAAATATATACTTATGTTAATACGAATGAATCACAATAAACAATCCTTTTCAAAAACATGTAGTGCCTTTTGTCCCTGCAGTCGACTGAATTAAAACATTGAGAATGAAGTTATAATATAAATACTTTCCTCTATTGAGCTTTGAATATCAAACGCTTTATGTTATTAAGCTCAGAGATTTTACGTAGACGTCTTCCTGCACTTTTTAAAACTCTGAATGATGACGATGTTCATCAGGTCCAACGGGGTACCCGGGTCCAACTGGGTACCCGGGTACAACGGGGTACCCCGGCCCAACGGGGGAGCCGGGCCCAACGGGGGAGCCGGGCCCAACGGGGTACCCGGGCCCAACGGGGGAGCCGGGCCCAACGGGGTACCCGGGCCCAACGGGGGAGCCGGGCCCAACGGGGTACCCGGGCCCAACGGGGGAGTCGGGCCCAACGGGGTACCCGGGTCCAACTGGGTACCCGGGTACAACGGGGTACCCGGGCCCAACGGGGGAGCCGGGCCCAACGGGGTACCCGGGCCCAACGGGGTACCCGGGCCCAACGGGGGAGCCGGGCCCAACGGGGGAGCCGGGCCCAACGGGGTACCCGGGCCCAACGGGGTACCCGGGTACAACAGTTCTGTTTTTTTTAATTAATATTTTAAGCATTTTTCTAACTTTATTTTGCACATTTGAGTCGTCGGGTTCAGAACTTTGCTTTTTGGCAGAAATGAGCTTCCGTACGAAAACACAAACCTTAAATTAACTCAAGAAGACAACAACAGGAAGTAGGAACAGTTTCTACTTTTACTTTGTTAACACAAAAACACAAAAACTTCAAGTTCAGGTACTCCAAAAACTACAAACTCTTCTTCTTCTTCTTCTTCTTCTTCTTGTCACAGGTGAAACATGTCTATGAATCTACATAATAACTAGTAACTGTAACTGGTTAGCGGTCCGGTGTGTCTCGCCGTCGGCAGGTCGGACCGCGTGCTACGCTACGGTGGCCGGCACGCCTCAACAAGCTTCTCTTGCTCTTTTCAATCTCCGTTTTGTGTTTCAGGGGCAGAAGAAGAAGGAGACTGTGAATCCGTGTGGTCCTCCGTGTTTTCTACGACTAACCTGGAAGCGCCGATACCCGTTAGCATTAGCAGCATTAGCATCATCATGTGACAGTACGCCCTGTGTGTCCCTTACAGGCTACCATAGGTCCACATGGAGCAGGACCACATGGAGCAGGACCACATGGAGCCGGACCACATGGAGCAGGACCACATGGAGCAGGACCACATGGAGTAGGTCCACATGGAGCAGGACCACATGGAGCAGGTCCACATGGAGCAGGACCAGGGAGCGTCTACCCAGCTCATGGGAATGCTAAGGTACAATCTCCAGCCAATAGGAACGCTTGGAGTTGATGGTTGATAACGAGACGCTACACACCGGCCCTTTAAATGTTACAGACACAAACAGACTCGCTAAAATAAAAACAACACATTTCACTTTCCAGGAAATGACTAAAACCTGGAAAATATCACGAAAAATCTTGGGAAGGCGCCAAAAATAGGTCAGATATGGGGGGGGGGGG
>NC_048415.1:163886-167037 GCF_013103735.1 Etheostoma cragini
GATTATTTACATGAAGTCTGGTGGAGATATGCTGCTCTATACACACTAAAAGTAGTGATTATTTACATGGAGTCTGGTAGAGATAAGCTGCTCTATACACGCTAAAAGTAGTGATTATTTACATGAAGTCTGGTGGAGATATGCTGCTCTATACACGCTAAAAGTAGTGATTATTTACATGAAGTCTGGTGGAGATATGCTGCTCTTTACACGCTAAAAGTAGTGATTATTTACATGGAGTCTGGTGGAGATATGCTGCTCTATACACGCTAAAAGTAGTGATTATTTACATGGAGTCTGGTGGAGATATGATGCTCTATACACACTAAAAGTAGTGATTATTTACATGGAGTCTGGTGGAGATATGCTGCTCTATACACACTAAAAGTAGTGATTATTTACATGGAGTCTGGTGGAGATATGCTGCTCTATACATGCTAAAAGTAGCGATTGTGTGTGTGTATCTCTCTGTGTGCGTTTCAGGGGGAGGAGCACCCCGCTCTGGACATGGGGGGCTACGAAGACTACCTGCGGGAGCAGGTGGGCGACCGCTGGTTCCGCTACAACCCGCGTCTCACCTGCATCTACTGCTGCAAGTCCTTCAACCAGAAGGGCAGCCTGGACCGCCACATGCGGCTCCACATGGGCATCACGCCCTTCGTCTGCCGCATCTGTGGCAAGAAGTACACCCGCAAGGACCAGCTGGAGTACCACATCCGCAAGCACACCGGCAACAAGCCCTTCCACTGCCACGTCTGCGGCAAGAGCTTCCCCTTCCAGGTGGGTCCCCAGACAGGTGGGTCCCCAGACAGGTGGGTCCCCAGACAGGTGGGTCCCCTTCCAGGTGGGTCCCCCGGGGTTTCCCCTTCCAGGTGGGTCCCCCAGACAGGTGGGTCCCCCAGGGTTTCCCCTTCCAGGTGGGTCCCCAAGGAGGGAATCTAACTCTGCAAAGAGTCTGGGATCCGTGAACTGAAACCTGCACCCCCACATATTGTTTAAAATTAACTTGCATATTCACCTGCAGCTTTTAAAGCATAGAATATTATTTATGATATTACTAAGTAACAGAGTAAGAACCTTTCTCTATCCCCCCCAGGCCATCCTGAACCAGCACTTCCGTAAGAACCACCCGGGCTGCGCCCCGCAGGAGGCCCAGAGCGCGTCCCCCGAGACCACCACTGCCTCTGTCACGTCCCGGGGGGGCCCCAGCGACGACGCCTCTCCCAGCCAGGACGAGCCTGAAGGCAGCGGGGGTGGGGGCCCCTACGGTGAGGGGCCCCAGGCGTCTGTCTCCACCACGGGGCCTGACTGACCTCAAGGGGCCCGACTGGCCCTGAGGGGCCCCAGGCGTCTGTCTCCACCACGGGCCAGACTGACCTCAATGGACCTGACTCAAGGGTCCCGACTTAACTCAAGGGGCCCAACTGGCCCCGAGGGGCCCGACTGGCTCAAACGGGGCCTCTCGGGGCCCAACTGAACTCAAGGGGCCCAACTGGCCCCGACGGGCCCAACTGGCTCCAACGGGGCCTCTCTGGGCCCGACTGACCTCAAGGGCCCGACTGGCCCATTGGGGCCGCCAAACGTCTCGGGGCACGACTGACTCCGATGGGGCCCCTCGGGGCCCCGCTGACCTCAAGGGCCCGACTGATATTTCTGGGCTTTAAACCACATCTACCTTCTACAGATTAAGCTGAAATGAAGAACCACACACACCTCCGGACGTTATGTTACAGGTTACCAGATGTTAGGGGGGCCACATGGAGACCCAGCCCTGGACAGGTTTGTCCCTGGGGGGCCACATGGAGACCCAGCCCTGGACAGGTTTGTCCCTGGGGGGCCACATGGAGACCCAGCCCTGGACAGGTTTGTCCCTGGGGGGCCACATGGAGACCCAGTCCTGGACAGGTTTTAGGACACGTTGCCAAACTCCTCAGTGCCAGTTTCAAACTTTAAAAGCTTCGAGACAATCCAGAGCGGCTCGGTTCTAATAATAATAGTAATAATAATAATAATTAATATTATAATGTTAGGGTCTGGCAGGTGAGAATCGTAAAGTAACAACATTATTGCGTATTTCTTTATCATTAATTTTGCGTTTTTAACGTCTTCGGAGATTTTTCCGACATTTGTCGCCTCGAAATTTTTCTGTTTTTTTCTTCTGTTTTTAAAATTACATATTCACTGTTTTTATTCTTTAAATGCCTTTCAGAGCCACTAGAGAAAATGATTATTATTATTATTATATTATTAATATTATTATTATTACATCTCCATGTTATTACATTGTTGTAAAACAACTCTGCATGCCGCTGTATTAATACTGCGCTCATAACCACGTGGACATATTACACTTTAAAGTTAGATTAGATACACAACGTGTTGTTACACAACGTGTTGTTACGCAACGTGTTGTTACGCAACGTGTTGTTACGCAACATGTTGTTACGCAACATGTTACACAGTGTGCTGTTACACAACATGTTACACAGTGTGCTGTTACACAACGTGTTACACAGTGTGCTGTTACACAACGTGTTACACAGTGTGCTGTTACAGTGTGCTGTTACACAACGTGTTGTCACAGTGTGCTGTTACACAACGTGTTGTTACACAACGTGCTGTTACAGTGTGCTGTTACACAACGTGCTGTTACACAACGTGCTGTTACACAACGTGCTGTTACACAACGTGTTGTTACACAGTGTGCTGTTACACAATGTGCTGTTACACAACATGTTGTTACACTGTGTGCTGTTACACAACGTGCTGTTACAGTGTGCTGTTACAGTGTGCTGTTACAGTGTGCTGTTACACAACGTGCTGTTACACAGTGTGCTGTTACAGTGTGCTGTTACACAACGTGTTACAGTGTGCTGTTACACAACGTGCTGTTACAGTGTGCTGTTACAGTGTGCTGTTACACAACGTGCTGTTACACAATGTACTGTTACACAACGTGTTACACAGTGTGCTGTTACACAACGTGTTACACAGTGTGCTGTTACACAGTGTGCTGTTACACAACGTGCTGTTACACAGTGTGTTGTTGTTACATAATGCTACACATGAACAGACTCTAAGCAGGAACGCCTCAGATAAGCTACACCGCTCAGTTACCTCTCATCACGACGCAATACACACCCCCCCCCCC
>NC_048415.1:167137-170082 GCF_013103735.1 Etheostoma cragini
ATACACACACATCCGCCATTTTCTCTAAAACACAAACAACACTTTTCCTTCTGGAAACCTGTGAATGTTGGAAGAAATAAGTCAAAGTCAGGAATGTCGGAAAAAGTACAAGAATGTCAAAATAAATGTCGTTAAAAATAGGTCAAGGATGTCAAAAAAAATACATCAATTTTTTGGAAAAAATGAGTCAAGAATGTCAGATAAAATGTCGGAACAAATACATCAAGAATGTCGGAAAAAACTTCGGAAAATATAAGTTAAGAATGTCGGAAAAAATGTCGGAAAAAATAAGTAGAGAATGTCGGAAAAAATAAGTGGGAAAAACGAGTCAAGAATGTCGGAAAAAAATTGTCAAGAATGTTGGAAAAAAATTGTCAAGAATGTCGGAAAAATACACCAAGAAAGTTAGAAAAAATGTCGGAAAATATAAGTTAAGAATGTCAGAAAAAATAGCGGAAAAAACAAGTCAAGAATGTCGGGAAAAATAAGTCAAGAGTCGGAAAAAATAAGTTGGATAAACAAGTCAAGAATATCGGGAAAAAATGAGTAAAGAATGTTGAAAAAATACATCAAGAATGTCGAAATAAATGTCGGAAAAAATGAGTCAAGAATGTCGGATAAAATGTCGGAACAAATACATCAAGAAGGTCAGAAAAAATTAGTAGAGAATGTTGGAAAAATACATCAAGGATGTCGGAAAAAATGTCGGGAAATATAAGTTAAGAATTCCGGAAAAAGAGTCGGAACAAATACATCAAGAAGGTCGGAAAAATAAGTAGAGAATGTTGGAAAAATATATAAAGAATGTCGGAAAAAATGTCGGAAAATATAAGTTAAGAATTCCCGAAAGAAAGTCGGAAAAACAAGTCAAGAATGTCAGAAAAAATAAGTCAAGAATGTCGAAAAAAATAAGTCGGAAAAAATGTATGTCCAAAAACATTTGTCAAGAATGTCGGAAAAATATATCAAGAAAGTTGGAAAAAATTTCGGAAACTATAAGTCAAGAATGTCGGAAAAATAAGTCGGAAAAATTTGTCAAGAATGTCGGAAAAAAATAGTCAAGAATGTCGGAAAAATACATCAAGAAAGTTAGAAAAAATGTCGGAAAATATAAGTTAAGAATTCCGGAAAAAAAGTCGGAAAAACGAATCAAAAATGTCAGAAAAAATAAGTAGAGAATGTTGGAAAAATACATCAAGGATGTCGGAAAAAATGTCGGAAAATATAAGTTAAGAGTTCCGGAAAAAAAGTCGGAACAAATACATCTAGAAGGTCGGAAAAAATAAGCAGAGAATGTAAGAAAAATACATCAAGAATGTCGGAATTTTTTTTGGAAAATATAAGTTAAGAATTCCAGGAAAAGAAAGTCGGAAAAAGGAGTCAAGAATGTCGAAAAAAATAAGTCAAGAATGTCGAAAAAAAGAAGTCGGAAAAAATGTATGTCGGAAAAAAATAGTAAAGAATGTCGGAAAAATACATCAAGAAAAAAGTTAGAAAATTTTTTAAAAAATATAAGTTAAGAATTCCGGAAAAAAAGTCGGAAAAACGAGTCAAGAATGTCGGAAAAAATAAGTCGGAAAAACGAGTCAAGAATATAACAAAAAATAAGTCAAGAATGTCGGAAAAAATAAGTCAAGAATGTCGAAAAGAATAAGTCGGAAAAAATGTCGGAAAAATACATCAAGAAAGTTAGAAAAATTTATGGAAAATACAAGTTAAGAATGTCAAAAAATTAGTCGAGAATGTTGAAAAAAATGACGGAAAAACAAGTCAAAAGTGTCGGCAAGTCCACATGGGTACAAGAGATGTTGGTGCCTTTCTTCCGATTATTTTGTGTTTATTCTACGATATTTCAAAAATTCGTAGCCATCATTTTTATGACATTATACAAAAACAATTAATTTCTTGTTTTTTTTCAGTTGTTATTCCGATGTTTTTGCTGTTCTTTTTCTACGATTTTTTTTTATTCATAATGAAAATATTGATTGATAATTTCTGAGCTTATTGTCTCTTTTGTAATCCTTCCGATTTCTTTTGGCTGTTTTATTCTACACTTTTTTTAAATTCATAATTCATTCAATTTCATTTAAAAAAACGTAGAATAAACATTGGAAAAAATGATGGAAAAAAGACAATTAGCGCCGAGAAAAACAAGAAATTAAGTTTTCAAGAAATTAAGTTTTCGTAAAATGTCATATAAATTAGGGTTATTGGTTATAATAATGATTTTTCCGATGTTTTTGCAGTTTGTGTGTGTGTTTGTGTGTGTGTGTGTTTCTGTGTGTGTATGTGTGTGTGTGCATCTGTGTGTGTGTATCTGTGTGTGTGTGTGTGTCTATTAACTCGAGCAAAAACATCACAGTTAATCTTCCTAAAAAGAAGAGACAAGAACACGAGTGACTCATCACATTTTATATATTATTCAATTAGCCAATCAGAAACCATCATCATCCTGAGAGCCAATCAGAGATCATCATCCTGAGAGCCAATCAGAGATCAATATCTCTGCCTGTTGCAGAACAGTTATTATGTTATTTGCTTAAAATCTATGGAAAACATGTCGGAGAGTTCAGAGTTCACGATCCATGATGATTCGAAGTCCAAGTGTGTGTGTGTGCGTGTGCGTGTGATTGTGTGCGTGTGTGCGTGCGTGCCTGTGTGTGTGTGTGTGTGTGTGTTATGACAGGACGTCCAGGGTGACGGTGCCTCTCTGCTTCTTCAAGATGGCGACCGCCTGCTCGTGCGTCGCTCCGTGGAGACTCTCTCCGTTCACCGTGAGGATCTGGTCTCCACGCTTCAGACGCCCGTCCACCGCCGCCGCGCCCTGAGAAACACACACACACACACACACACACAGAGACGCACACACATGGAGTCTGGTGGAGATATGCCGCTCTATACATGCTAAAAGTAGTGATTATTTACATGGAGTCTGGTGGAGATAT
>NC_048415.1:170182-171295 GCF_013103735.1 Etheostoma cragini
ATAATATAATATAATATAATATAATATAATATAATATAATATAATATAATATAATATAATATAATATAATATAATATATTATTTATTATATATTATATTCTAATATATTATATGAATGTTATTGTCGACCTTTTCCCGACGATGCTGAGTCCGAGCCCTCGGCCGCTCTTCTTCTGCAGCTCCACCTTGAACACGTCCAGGTTCTCCTCGTCCCGGTACTGCGTCTCGTCCCTCAGCACCGTCAGACACACCTTCGCTGGCGTGTGTCTCAGGGCGGCGATGGCGTCCTCGTGGGACGCCCCGCGAAGGTCCACGCCGTTCACCTGGGCCCCAAAATACTCCAGTTAGTCTTTATGTCGGAGAGTAAGATTAACTTCATTTAACATGAGGCTCTATACACGCTAAAAGTAGTGATTATTTACATGGAGTCTGGTGGAGATATGCTGCTCTATACACGCTAAAAGTAGTGATTATTTACATGGAGTCTGGTGAGTTTGGTGATGGTGATTTCTTAACCTGTAGTGATCCTTTTCCATAATGTTGTCACTTAGACACAAACACTACTACCACTACTGCAGTACTGCGTGAGTAGTACCTCGAGTATCTGGTCTCCGGACCACAGCCGTCCGTCTCTGGCTGCGGCTCCTTCTTCGTAAACCTCATGGATCACTATGGCGTCCTGGGGACACACACAGGAAACATGTATGTGTGTGTGTCTCTGTCTGTGTGTATGTGTGTGTGTTACCAGGTGTGTGTCTCTGTCTCTGTGTGTGTGTGTGTGTGTGTGTTTGTTACCAGTTGTCTGTGTGTGTGTCTCTGTCTGTGTGTATGTGTGTGTGTCTGTGTGTATGTGTGTGTGTTACCAGGTGTGTGTCTCTGTCTCTCTGTGTGTGTGTGTGTGTGTGTTACCAGTTGTGTGTCTCTTCCTCCCACTATGCTGAGCCCGAGTCCGGATCGACCTTTACAGATCTCCAGCTGGGTCTCCTGACCCGGAACCACCGCACAGCATGCTGGGTCTGGGGAGGAAGAGGAGGGGTTAGGGAGGAGGAAGAGGAGGGGTTAGGGAGGAAGAGGAGGGGGGTAATGAGGAGGAAGAGGAGGGGTTATGAGGAA
>NC_048415.1:171395-174570 GCF_013103735.1 Etheostoma cragini
CTTCGAACAATGTGAACGAAGTGTACTCAAAAAGTTAGTATTTAGTACAGAAGTGCGCGATTTGGAACACACTACCAGTTCTCTCTCTAGCTCTGGTGGGGGACCAGTATGATAATACAGGTCTGTTGTGTATCTGTGGAGCTGAATGTATGTGTACAGTTCTACCACACTGGACGTAGGTGGTCTTTAGTTCAGCAACAGGTTCTGTGTGTTGTGGGCTTGGCTCTCCATCCAGTACTGGATCACTTCTCTCGTTTCTTTGGATTATCTGAAATCTCCCTGGTGGCTCTGAGCTCTTCTCTGAAGTCTCTGGACATCTTTAGAGGACTTCAACTCATAACCCTGTCCTATGATAGCCAGATGAATTACCTTTATGCTAATTATATTAATATTCCTTATCATAAAATGTCAAAGTGAATAAATGTGAACAAGGGGCCGACCACAGGAGGGTTAAACCATGTTAAACTCTGGATCTGGGTTTTGAGTTTCCCATTCCGATACCTGAACTTATATCGGTACTGATCCCATACCCCCCCCCAACAGATGCTAACAGACGGATGCTAACAGACAGGTGCTAACAGACAGGTGCTAACAGACGGATGCTAACAGACAGATGCTAACAGACAGGTCTCTGCAGTGAGTAGTTTGGTATGTGCGGTTGAACAGATTAATAGATAATTATTATTATTAATAATAATAATGTCAGCACTTTGAACACCACTGGTCTCAAATTACATTTTGACTCAAATGTTATGAGTGTGTGTGTGTGTGTGTGTGTGTATGTGTGGCGCCTTATAGATACTTGTTGCCAGTGTGTGGCCATGTTGTGTCCACACACTTGTCCCACCCCCGCCCTGGTCTGAGCCAATCAGAGCCCCCTGGGTGTGATCTGCTCCCTGATTGGACAGCTCTTAACCCGGCAGGTGAGTCAGTAACGAGGCGACTCAGCAGTTAGTTTTAGAGATGATTTTAATAGGATGAGAGCAGAGGGGTCACATGGAGGTGACCTTGTCTTCAGGGCCGTCCATCCCCAGGTTGTCGTAGGCGTTCTCTTCTTCTTTGGTCCTGAATGATCAAAACAACCGTTATTATCAGAGAGAAGAAGAAGAAGACGATGATGATGAGCGGTAGAACTACTCCTACGACTAGTAGTTGTACTTGTACCTGAAAGTGTGTGTGTGTGTGTGTGTGTGTGTGTGTGTGTAGTTGTACCTGTGCGTGTGTGTATCTGACCGTGTCTCTGTGTGTGTGTGTGTCTGTGCGTGTGTATACTTGTGTATGTGTGTGTGTGTGTGTGTGTACCTGACCGTCTCCAGGACCTTATACGTGTTTCCGTCCTCTTGTCTCAGCGTTTCCACGGCGCTCTTCCTCCTGCAGACGCACCAATCAGCTCTTACATTAAGACAGTGTGCGTGTGCGTGCACAAATGAGTGAGTGTGTATGCGTGAGAGTGTGTGTACCTGACTATATCTGTGTGTGTGTGTGTGTGTGTGTGTGTGTGTCTGTCTAAGATGACTGCCTTGTGTGACTTGAAGTATGAATTGTAGTTTTTGTAGTAGTTGGAGTATAAAATTGTACTTGTACCTACCGTGTGTGTGTGTGTGTGTGTGTGTGTGTGTACCTGAGTGTGTCCAGACTGGTCTCGTATGCGTTGTCTTGTCTCAGCGTCTCCACGGCGCTCTTCCTCCTGCAGACGTCATTTATAGTATTATTATCATTAATGTATATTTAACATATTAAAGGAGAATTCCAGCCAATTTTTACGTTAATCTTGATCTCTCTAAATATGCAAAAAATCCTTTTAATTGACCCCCCCCCCCCCGACCTTACGTAGCTGCATATAGCTGCATTGGGGGGGCAGTAGTAGCTCAGTTCATTGGGAGTCGGGTTGGGGACTTTTGAGTCGCTGGTTCGAGTCCCCATCCGGACCAAAAGAACTAACCGGACCACTAAAAGAAATATATGTATATATATTATTATTCTTCCGCCAGATTTTTGTCCCGCTACTAGTCCCGGAGCGTTGCCAACACGCACACACACAATACATCAAAACGTGTGTAATGATCAGGAATGGTGTGCTATGACTTGTCTAAGAGATTTGCTGCGTGGTTTTTACAAAATCTGCAAAAAACGCTGAAAAGTTTCTCATAGACATGAATGGGAAATGTTCGGGAAATCGCTCAACCTCGCTCCAAACCCCCCCTCTTTGGGACCGTGCTGCATCGCCATACTTTAACGTAGAAACATGATTAAAGGTTTAAACCGAAGACAAGACTTTGGTGTTTATTGGGCTGAATGGGCGTTCAGATATCAAGCACGGTTCCTCCAGAATCCCGGTCTACGTATCGTCCCGTTTTCATACCGTCTCAGATCTTCCAGTGTATGTGGTGGATGGAGAGAGTTAGAGAGGAGCATATAGAGGGGGGGGGGCTGCGGTACGGATCTCTGGAAGTTTCTCAAACAAATGTCTCTCTCTCCTCCAGTTTTACCACTTTAGACTTCATTATTGGTCAAAATAGAGGAAATCTAGCTAGGCGCACCAACTGCTGACAGAAAACATTGAAAACAAATTTTGGATACTTCTCTGAGGAAATCACCAGAGCACGATTCACTGAAACTAACAAACGTCTCTCAGCAACATTTCCGCGCAATTTTCTAGTTTTTTTTAGTGTTAATTTTGTCCGATTTTTAATTTAGCCTTCTGCCAGATGCCTTTTCACCCTGTGTGTTTAGGTCTCTGTTTTGTCCCCAGAGTGAGACAACTCTCTAGTTTTGTCCCCAGAGTGAGACGCCCCCCCCATAGATCGTCTCTGACCTCGTGTCCTCGCACCAGGCTTTCTGCACCAGGAGGACGATGAAGACGAGGAAGAGGAACCCGGCGACGGCGATGATGCCGGTGAGCCACTGAGGAAGGAGACGCTCAGGAGTCGCAGCTACACACACACAAAAACACACACAAACGCATTCCAAATGAGTAATCAGTAGTTAATGAGAAGTTAAACGTCAGCCACGACAGCAAAAAATATTGTAACATGACACACACACACACACACACACACACACACACACACAGAGACACACACACACACACACACACACAAACACACAGAGACACACACACACACACACAGAGACACACACACACACACACACACAGAGACACACACAGAGACAC
>NC_048415.1:174670-176182 GCF_013103735.1 Etheostoma cragini
AGAGAGAGAGAGAGAGAGAGAGAGAGAGAGAGAGATCTTCTTCAGGAGTTAATTTTTAACTCAGGAAACGTTTCCTCTTTGAGGTTTATGACCCGAACACACAGAGACATGCACACGCACACAGACACACAGAGACACACACATGCACACACATGCACACACACACACACACACACACACATGCACACACACACACACACACAGAGACACACACACACAGAGACATGGACACACACACACACACACACATGCACACACACACACATATAATTTCCATCTTCTGTTATTGTTGTAATGATAAACTTTATTATTTATTAGTTTTACTAATTTCAGTGTGACAGTTACGTCGTAAACCGTTTAAATCTGAGCATGCTCGACTCATTCTGCACTCTCCTCTCATTGGGCAGTGTCCCGCCCCTGGCCCCGCCCCCTGATCATGCCCCTGGTCCTGCCCCTGGTCCCGCCCCTGGTCCCGCCCCCTACAGTATGCGACAGGCGGCGGAGGGTTTGTCTCTGAGCATGCCCATGTTGTCCAAGTCTAACTGAGCGGGGTTAAAGTTCTGGGAGTCGGAGCCGGAGCCGTCCTGGGTCTTCCTGTCCCGGGACGTGACCCGGTACTGGGCCCGGACGTTCCTCAGAGGGTTGTAGTCATGGCGGACTTGGTCCGGGCAGTGAAACACCTCTCTGATGACGGAGCCCTGCTGGGACAGCGCCACCAAGCCGTTCTTAAAGGTCTCCATCTTCACCACGGGGGAGTGGACGGGCTGGACCTGCAGCAGGTTTCCTGACAGGAAGTTACACACAGCTGAGTGACAGCGGTACTAAAAGCATCAAAAAACCTGCCAAAAATTTTTTTAAGACACGGTTATTGAAGAAAAGCAACATAAATATTGGAAAAGTGATCAAACATCAAAAACTAATTGTTGGAAAACCATCACCAATCCCACCAGATTCCATGTAAATAATCACTACTTTTAGCGTGTATAGAGCAGCATATCTCCACCAGACTCCATGTAAATAATCACTACTTTTAGCGTGTATAGAGCAGCATATCTCCACCAGACTCCATGTAAATAATCACTACTTTTAGTATGTATAGAGCAGCATATCTCCACCAGACTCCATGTAAATAATCACTACTTTAAGATGGCTTTCTTTCCTTTCCTCCTTCCTTTGTACCTGTGGTGACGTCCCAGACTTTGATGGTTCTGTCCTGAGATCCCGTGAAGACAAACTGGTCGTTTTCGGAGAAGGCGGCGCAGAGGACGCCCTCCAAGAGAAAACCCTGAACAACCAATCAACAACAGAACAAAGTCACACAGTTTGTATATATCTTCGGTCGGTCATTCAGGTCTTTTAGTGGACATTCAAGTCTTTTTAGGGGTCATTCAGGTCTTTTTAGGGGACATTCAAGTCTTTTTAGGGGTCATTCAGGTCTTTTTAGGGGTCATTCAGGTCTTTTAGGGGACATTCAAGTCTTTTTAGGGGACATACAGGTCTTTTTAGGGGACA
>NC_048415.1:176282-180886 GCF_013103735.1 Etheostoma cragini
AGGTCTTTTTAAGGGTCATTCAGGTCTTTTTAAGGGACATTCAGGTCTTTTAGGGGACAGTAAGGTCTTTAGGGGACATTCAGGTCTTTCTCCTGAGTCTCTGACCTTGTACTCCATGGTGTGTTCGAGGACCAGCGGGTTCAGGGCCCACAGCCTCTGCACGGCGTCCTCGGAGCCCACCAGGGCGTGGTTGCCGTGGTTACCGACCACCACGCAGCTCACGCTGCTGCGATGCGTCTCCAGGCCGACGCCGCTGCCGCTGACGAAGTCGTGCAGCTTCACCTGCAGCGCGGGACAGGTACTCACATCCTTCACTACTGCAGTAGAAGTACTAACACGTACTTGTGTATTTGTACGTGTGTTGAGTGCTCACCTGTCCGCAGCGGGTCCCGTACAGCAGGCGGCGGTCCGACAGCAGCGCCATGGCGGACAGCGGCGCCTGCAGCAGCGGCAGCGGGAAGGCGTCCAGCGGGCCCTCCACCGTGGGGAACTGGTCCCGGTTGGTGATCCTGAACAGACCCACCGAGTCCTCGTAGGCCACGGCCACGTGCTTCTCCCGCCCGCCGACGGCCACGCACAGCACGCGGCTCAGGCTCGGCGGCGGCGGGATGCACAGCGTCTCCAGGGGCAACGCCAGCGGGTAGATGAGCACGGTGCCGCTGGACAGACCGCAGAACAGGAGCCTCTTGTCCTGTGCCAGCTCCAGGCTGCAGACCTCCGCAGAGACCGGCAGGTGCTCCGACATACACCCTGCAGGGGGTCCAAATGTACACACACATGTACTATGTATACATATACACATGTACTATATATACACACACATATACATACACATATACACATATATATACACAAATATGCACACAGATATACACATATATATACACACATATACTATGTATACATATACAGATACACATGTACTACACACACACACATATACACACACATATATATATATATATATATATATATATATATATACAGTATATATATATATATACACATATATACACACACATATACACACATACACACACATATACAAATGTACTATACACACACACACATATATCTACACACACACACATATATCTACACACACACACACACACACACACACACACACACACATATATATATATATATCATATATATATATATATATATATATATATATATTTATAGATATATTTTTGTGTACTGTGTATGTGGTGTAACTGTGCAGGGACCTGCGTTGATGTCCCAGCTGATGACCTCCGTCTGGCTCTGGTCCCGGACGTAGAAGACGCGGTCTGCGTCCCTGGCGACGGCGACGTGGGCGCAGCCCGCCGGGACGTGGGCGGGGGGTTTGTGGCGGGGGTCGTAGGTCAGGTTCCACAGGAGGACGCCGGGGGCCGCCGTCGAGGCTGAGACCACGACGCGGTGGTGCAGGAGGACAGACGTGACGGGGGTGTCTGAACCACATAGAGAGTCCAGCAACGCACCGGTGGTCACAGACCAGATCTGGCAGAGACACAGCAGACAGGGACAGGGACATGAGCTAGGTCTCCAAGATGACAAGATGGCAGAGAGACAGACAGGATGACAGAGAGACAGACAGGACAGTCTGTAGACAGACGGGATGGCAGAGAGACAGACAGGACAGTCTGTAGACAGACAGGATGGCAGAGAGACAGACAGGACAGTCTGTAGACAGACGGGATGGCAGAGAGACAGACAGGATGGCAGAGAGACAGACAGGATAGCAGAGAGACAGACAGGACAGACCTGTAGACAGACAGGATGCCAGAGAGACAGACAGGACAGACCTGTGGACAGACAGGACGACAGAGAGACAGACAGGATGGCAGAGAGACAGACAGGATAGCAGAGAGACAGACAGGACAGACCTGTGGACAGACAGGACGACAGAGAGACAGACAGGATGGCAGAGAGACGGACAGGATGTCAGAGAGACAGACAGGACAGTCTGTCGACAGACAGGACAGACCTGTAGACAGACAGGATGGCAGAGAGACATCAGACAGGAACACAAACTTGGACATTAGGACATTGGGACATGAGCTACGTCTTCATCCAAATTATCTGAAAACTCGTGTGACTAAATCTGGTGAAAGTGTGTTTCCATCCAACGGCTTTAAAGGGAATAACAACCTGTTACGTGATGACATCACACTGTCACGCTGTTCTAGGGTCAGGCTGGTGTATCTGATTGGTTGGAGACATTTTAAGGTGTTTCTGTTTATTTCCACTGAATCACACAACAGACGTCTACCGTCACATGATCACTATGGGACAACCAGACAATTTTCGTGTGTTTTTCCCAAAATTTCTAAAGCTTTTTATTTATTTATTTTGACATTTTTGCTACTTTTTTCAACATTTGTTGACATTTTTCTATCTTTTTTTTTACAGTTCCTTTTCCAATTATTTTTTCTCCAAACGCTATAAAAATTGAAAAAAACACCCAAACCCAATAAATGTAGTGACCTGTTTATTGATTTAACGTATCACGAGCGTTGTTGGGAACCATCCACGGGACTTTTTTTGAAGATTAGTTTGAAAGAAACCCAAATTTCTGATATAGAAACTTTTTGGAACAGGGTCAGATTGGACCCAAAGACACCAGGAGGGTTAAAGATGTACGTTTGGGGTGAGAGTCAGGGCTTTTACTTTGAAACATCTGGCAGGCTTTTACTTTGAAGAAACTTGAGCAGCTTTCACTCGGCTCCCCCTACGGGTTGTCCCATTGGAACTACAGCTCACAGTATTAACTCAGATTTAAAACCAGTCTCTCCTGATCAGCTTCTGCAGTATTGAGATCCTTTGAATCTCGTCCTCTCATCCCAACACCCCTCCGTCTACGGGTGGGTTCTTAAATGCGACGCTGTTACCCGTATGAGCTGGTCAGCTGCTCCGGAGACGAGCAGCCGGCTGTCGGATGAGACGCAGGCCGACAGGACGCTGTCGTCGTGTTGGAGGTCCAGGAATCCGTCCACTGAGTTTCTTTCGATGTTAAAAAGGCTCAGTGTGTGATCACTTCCTGCAGAGGACACAGACACACACACAGACACACACACACACACACACACACAAACACACACACACACACCTTGAAACATCCCCGAAATCACCATCACCAAACCCACCAGACTCCATGTAAATAATCCCTACTTTTAGTGTGTATAGAGCAGCATATCTCCACCAGACTCCATGTAAATAATCACTACTTTTAGCGTGTATAGAGCAGCATATCTCCACCAGACTCCATGTAAATAATCACTACTTTTAGTATGTATAGAGCATCATATCTCCACATGTAAATGGGTGAATTAAGAGTTTATTCCAACCAGACCAGAGTGGTGATTGGTGGAACAGTGGAAAGATGAACCAAGACGGCTTTTGGTAGTTTTATTTAGTTTCTGTCCACTTTGAATGAAGTGTGTTCTACGATGAAAAAAGAAGTGATTATTTACATGGAGTCTGGTGGAGATATGCTGCTCTATACACGCTAAAAGTAGTGATTATTTACATGGAGTCTGGTGGGTTTGGTGATGGTGATTTCTGTTTCATGTTAAACTAAAAGGATCTTCCTCTTTAACTAAAAGCTGTATGTCTGTAGGAATTCTTTCCATAATGTTGTCAGACACTTAGAATAAGATAATAATCAGAAAAACAGTCGTCCATCAATCAACAAGTCGTACCTGCTAACAGTATTTTTTCATCTTCAGTGACTGAAAGCAGAGAAGGAACCAGAGGAAACTTGTTGGCTGTCCATTTGCCCGTCTTGGAAATCTGCAGACAGGAAGGTGAATATCATCTTCATCAGCTGTTTAATTATAACTCTGGAAGATTATGAAGTTACTGGAGCGAGTGGCGAAGACTGTGAGACACTATCTTACATCTAAGGACAATCTATTATAATGTTTCTGAGTTTTTAATCCCAGACTAGAAACTGTGCACTGTAGCTTTAAAATAAATGCAGTGTGGACTAACCAGACCTTCCTCCGCTGTTTCGTTGCATAATCACACAACGACAAATGTCTTTTTAAAGGTCCCATGGCATGAAGATTTCACTTTGTGAGTTTTTTGAGTGAGTTCCCCCCCAAGCCTGCCTATGGCCCCCCGGTGGCTAGAAATGGGGATAGGTGTAAACCGAGCTCTGGGTATCCTGCTCTGCCTTTCAGAAAATCAAAGTTCAGATGGGTCCATCTGGAATCTTCCCCTTATGAGGTCATAAGGGGCAAGGACACCTCCCAGTATAAAATTAAATTAAAGTAAATTAAACATTAAATTATAGACTTATAGCAGGGACTTGACTAGACTTATAGAAGAGACTTGCTTGACTTATATCAGGGACTCGACTTGACTTCTATCAGGGACTAGACTTGCTTGACTTATATCAGGGACTTGACTTGACTTGAATCAGGGACTAGAATTGCTTGACTAGTATTAGGGACTTGACTTGCTTGACTGATATCAGGGACTAGACTTGCTTGATTTATATCAGGGACTAGACTTGTTTGATTTATATCAGGGACTAGACTTGTTTGATTTATATCAGGGACTAGACTTGCTTGACTTATATCAGGGACTAGACT
>NC_048415.1:180986-190519 GCF_013103735.1 Etheostoma cragini
ATTTGACTTAGAGCAGGGACTCGACTTGCTTGACTTATATAAGGGACTAGACTTGACTTATAGAAGGGACCTGACTTGTTTGATTTATATCAGGGACTAGACTTGCTTGACTTATATCAGGGACTAGACTTGCTTGACTCATATCAGGGACTCGATTTGCTTGACTTATATCAGGGACTCAACTTGACTTATATCAGGGACTCGATTTGCTTGACTTATATCAGGGACTCAACTTGACTTATATCAGGGACTCAGCTTGACTTATATCAGGGACTCGATTTGCTTGACTTATATCAGGGACTCAACTTGACTTATATCAGGGACTCGATTTGCTTGACTTATATCAGGGACTCAACTTGACTTGTATCAGGGACTAGAATTGCTTGACTCATATCAGGGACTAGACTTGCTTGATTAATATCAGGGACTCGACTTGACTTGCTTGACTTATATCAGGGACCCGATTTGACTTAGAGCAGGGACTCGACTTGCTTGACTTATATAAGGGACTAGACTTGACTTATAGAAGGGACCTGACTTGCTTGATTCTCACCACAGTGACTTGAGACTTGCACATGCGTGTCTTGCTCGCACCGCTGATAATAGTAATTTAAATAAAAAAGAAGCTTCACAATTGCAGGTTTATTTCTTCCGGCCACACTGAACATCTAAGACCAGATTAAAAGAGACCACCAGACCTGATGGAGGAATCCGGATTTAGAAACCACGAACACCTTCCCGCGTCGCGGTAACGTCACCGATTCCACGACAGTCAGCCGTCTCTGGGAGGTTCCCTGCCGAGTCTCCACGGTCTGACTCCCATCGATAGGATGGAATATTCTCACCAGACCGGACGCACACAGAGAAACTACAGATTCTCCCAGAACTCCCAGGACCTCTGAGCCGCCATCTTTGTCTTCATCATCATCATCAGCATCCTCTTCATCATTACAGCTGCTGCTGCTGAAGAGCTCCGCCCCGTCCAGCTTCAACACCTTCACCTGCGACAACAACAACCAAATCAACATCAACAACCAACACAGCAACACCATCAACAACCACCACAGCAACAACAAGAACATCAACAACAACAAACACCACAGCAACAACAACAACAACATTAACAACATCAACAACCACAGCAACAACATCAACAACCACAGCAACAACATCAACAACAACAAACACCACAGCAACAACAACAACAACATTAACAACATCAACAACCACAGCAACAACATCAACAACATCAACAACAACAAACGCCACAGCAGCAACAACAACAACAACAACATCAACAACATCAACAACCACATCAACAACAACAACCACCACATCAACAACAACAACAACCACCACAGCAACACCATTAACATCAACAACCACAGCAACAACAAGAACATCAACAACAACAAACACCACAGCAACAACATCAACAACATCAACAACCACAGCAACAACATCAACAACATCAACAACAACAAACACCACAGCAGCAACAACAACAACAACATCAACAACATCAACAACCACAGCAACAACATTAACACTAACAACAACATTCACAACAAGCTGTGACAGACAACAGATTATTTTTCTACTGATGTTGCTCCTTCTGGTATTTTTTGTAATGGAACGTTTTGTTAAAAAATGCAGAATCAAGAATTTTTGCAACAATCACAAAAAAACTCAAATGTTTCTGGAAGGACTGAATAATGTGATATTATATGTATTATATTATATTACTATGTAAATACCAGGTATATACTTGGTAATTAAGACTGTAAAGGAAGTACTACCTGTGTCCTGGTGTAGACAAAGATCATCTGATCAGACAGGTGGAGGTGTACGGAGGAAGGGGCGGAGTCAATGGGCAGCGCCTCCTGGACGCAGAGCAGCTGTTGGCCGTCCGCCAGGCTCCACCCCCTCAGGGAGCCGTCAGCAGCCAATGAGAGGCAGCGGGCGGAGCTAGCCATCACTTTCACCGACAAAACGGCACCTGCAATCGGAATAGAAGAAAACTGATTCACGTACGGATCTCGCTTTTGATTCTGCGACTTTTTAAAAATTTAAAATTTAAAATGTTTTCCCTAGAATTGATTGATTGATTGATTGATATCTTTATTTTGAACATGTAAATAAAATAAAGAGAATAAAGTTCTCTGGGCGGGCAAAGCAGAGAAAGGGGATGTAAAATTGCCCCTTATGACCTCAAAAGGAGCAAAATGATTTAATTTGATATATACTGGGAGTTAACCTGGCCCCTTATGACTACCCACAATCCTAAGCGTGTCCTGGCGTGAGCAGTCCCTCACCTGTGTGTCCCAGCAGCAGGTGCAGCAGCTGCTTGTCGGCGAGGCTCCAGACCGCCACCACGCCGGCGTCTGAACCCGCAACCAGGAGCTCCGCCTCCACGCCGACGTCCACACACAGCACACCTGGAGACAGGGGACTACAGGTGAGACCTCCGCTGACGCAACTGTCTCACCCCATGCTCCATAATTATAATAATTACTCATAATTATCATATGTCTCAATATATTAGTGTGCAGCCAGACTACTTTCAGAGTAACTATGTTTCTGACCTCCCTGCAGTCCGGTCAGTGTGTGTTGCAGCGCCCCCCCCGGCGGCGGCAGGAAGCTGCACTTAGGGACGAGGCTCGGATCGGGACTCGTCAGTAGCCACTCCTCACAATGGCTGCACAGCCGGCCAATCAGAGAAGGGAAGGGCGTGGCCAAGGAGCAGAGTCTGGCCAACAGCTCGGTGTAGAACAGAGACATGTCTGAAACCAGAAACGAAAACTGCCATGTGACTGGGACTACCTGACCCATGTGACTGGGAGAAGCTGACCCATGTGACTGGGAAAACCTAACCCATGTGGCTCGGACTACCTGACCCATGTGACTGGGACTACCTGACCCATGTGTCCGACAGTAACTGACCCATGTGAGTGTCTAGCAGGTCCAGGCTGGGTTCGATGAGGACCAGAGCGTCTCGGATCAGACTGGTCTCGCTGCAGTCCAGGTACTGGGAGCACTGGTCCAGGTCCTGGATCACACTGGACAAGCCGCACACCTGGCTCTTACAGAACAGCCACTCAGCGCTGCCTGCACGGGAACATTAATATACTGTATGTATTTCTTCAAAATTCAAAATAATTTGAATACAAACCAAGATTAATGCTGAGTCTTACCGATGACTTCCTGTCGCAGCTCGTCCCACAGACCGGCGTGCAGCAGATGATACGGCAGCTCCTGGAGCTTCCTGACGTTGGCCAATCCTTGAGCAAACCACAGCGGCTGGGGCGGGACCTGTGACCCATTCAGCCAATCACAACACAAGAATGAACAGACAGGTAAATATCATTAACATAAATCACACTAACATCTGTAGCCGAAGTATGTCACTTCCTGTGTTTAATTCTATACTGAGGTTTGTGACAGTATCTGTGGCCCCGACCATGGCTCTGACGTGTTGTGACAGTATCTGTGGCCCCGACCATGGGTCTGACGGAGGTTTGTGTCGGTATCTGTGGTCCCGACCATGGCTCTGACGTGTTGTGACAGTATCTGTGGCCCCGACCATGGCTCTGACGTGTTGTGACAGTATCTGTGGCCCCGACCATGGCTCTGACGTGTTGTGACAGTAACTGTGGCCCCGACCATGGCTCTGACGTGTTGTGACGGTATCTGTGGCCCCGACCATGGCTCTGACGTGTTGTGACGGTATCTGTGGCCCCGACCATGGCTCTGACGGAGGTTTGTGACAGTCTGTATCTGTGGCCCCGACCATGGCTCTGACGGAGGTTTGTGACGGTATCTGTGGCCCCGACCATGGCTCTGACGGAGGTTTGTGGCCTCTGGGCCACAGATACAGTATATGTGACAGTATCTGTGACCCCGATAATATCTCTGACGTGTAGCAGACTGATTGTATAGTGTATATATATATATTTTATAGTAACGGTTCGTACCTTTCTGTCAGCCAGGAGCAGCGTCAGGCCCGGCAGAGCCACAGGCTTCAGTCTCCCAGACCACCGACCCAGGAAGTACTCGGCCAGGATCCTGAGGCTCCGCCCCCGGCGCTCTGATGTCAGATAACGAGCAGAAACCGCCTCGGACAGACGCCTGCAACGCACACCGGCGGTGGAAAGGGTTTTCAGATCCTTAAGTAAAATTACTCATACCACACTAGCTGAGTTACTAAAGTAACCACTAGCTCCCGTCCTTACCGGGTGTTGAAGGCGAGGGCGGCGACCCCGTGTGTCCAGCGCTCCTCCAGCAGGTCCTCGATGTCCCGTCGGAGTCTCGCCCAGAGGAGGGGGGGAAACCGGATCAGCGAGGGCGTCGGAGGGAGGGAGTCCCTGTACACCCCGCTGATGATGTCATCATCCAGGGACATGATGTCCCGCAGTTCGGCCTCCAGCAGACCTTCCCTAAAAGTCAGGTCGCTTTGTTTACATTTTTTAAACTATATTTAAATTCAGATTTTTTTGCAGTGTTTTACGATATTGAAAGGTAATTTATTTATTTTTCAACCGGGACCCTATTGTTTCTCCACCAGACTCCATGTAAATAATCACTACTTTTAGCGTGTATAGAGCAGCATATCTCCACCAGACTCCATGTAAATAATCACTACTTTTAGTGTGTATAGAGCAGCATATCCCCACCAGACTCCATGTAAATAATCACTACTTTTAGTGTGTATAGAGCAGCATTACTCCACATGTAAATGGGTGAATTAAGAGATATTTTTGGCTTTTGGTAATTTTTTTTAGTTTCTGTCCACTTTGAATGAAGGGGGTTTTACGATGCTCGCTGGTATGAGTAATTTTACTTAAGGATCTGAAATGGAGTCTGGTGGAGATATGCTGCTCTATACATGCTAAAAGTAGTGATTATTTACATGGAGTCTGGTGGAGATATGCTGCTCTATACACGCTAAAAGTAGTGATTATTTACATGGAGTCTGGTGGAGATATGCTGCTCTATACATGCTAAAAGTAGTGATTATTTACATGGAGTCTGGTGGGTTTGGTGATGGTGATTTCTGTTTAATGTTGAACTAAAAGGATCTTACTCTTTAACTAAAAGGTCTTTAACTAAAAGGTCTATCTCTGTAGGGATCCATCCCATAATGTTCTCACACACTTAGAATAATAATCTGAGGTTGTCAGCGGCAACAACACAACTTTTAGCGGATGGGAAAACAGAGTCCAGGTTGAAAGTTACCCTCTTCCACCATCTCCTACCTCGCCAAAGCAATGTATCCCAACGCCCCCCCCACCAGCTCCTTCCCGTGGTTCTCCTCCAGCGTCATGAACAGCTGTGACATCATTTCCTGCGTGCTGGCGCCGAGGCGTGTCTCCGCGAGCGGCGTGAAGGACGCCCAGCGCTTGGCGGCCGACAGGATCATCCGGAGGTGCAGCGGCGAGCCGGTGGACTCGAAGCTCCGCAGCGCGGCGGCGCTCTGCTCGGCGGTCAGCGTGCGCCGCGAGGACCGCAGGTTCGACTCCGCGATCCGCCTCCCCTCGTCTGCAGACAGGCGCTCCACCTCGAAGAAACTCCCCTCCGTCTCCCGGGGAACGACAACGCCAGTCAGTCATCAAGGTTCACAAGACAGTTTGGACACTTTCTGTTGTTTTTGTTGCTAATTCCCCCCCCCCCCCCCCCCAAAAAAAAATTAATCACGTTTTTTGACGTTTTAACTTTTTTCTGCTATTATCTTTGATGTAATTGCGTTTCTGACGTTTTTGTTATTGTTTTTGTCACTTTTTACGTAGTTTTTGTTGCCATTTTTCAGAATCTTTTGTGTTGCTATTTTTGACGTTTTTGTCACGTTTTTCAACACTTTGTTGCTAATTTTCCAGTCTTGTTTTTGACGTTTTTGTTGCTGTTTACAAAGTTTTTGTTGCTATTTTTTCATCCTTTTTTTTTAAATTATTTTTGACATAATCGGGGTTACTTTTGTTTTTTTCTGGCGTTTATTTCACAAATTTTGACGTTTTCCTTGCGTTTCCGATGTTTTTTCTGGCATTGTTTTAGCCGTTATATCACGTTTTCCCGCCTTTTTAGTCGCAATTTTTGAAGTTTTTTTTATGTAGTTTTGTTGACATTTTTAAATTATTTTATAAAATTATTAATTTTCGCTAAGTTTTCCAAAGTTTAATTGTGTTAAGTAATTGTGTTTATTGACATTTTTCGTTTTTTTCAACGTTTTGTTGCTTTCCGATTTTTTTCTCACTATTTTTGACGTTTTAATCGTGTTTCTGACGTTTTTTTTTTTTGTTTTCAATATTTGAAAATTTGTTGCTTTTTTGACATGTTTTTGTCTCTTTTATGTATTTTCTCTCTGACAAAAGAAACTCACCAAATTGTTGAAGTTCAGGCGCATGTTGGCGAATGCCTCGCTGTCGGTATCCATGGAGACCAGCAGGTGCACGTTGGGCGGCAGGACGGTGGGCAGCCAGCGGAGTTTGTGAGCGACGTGACGGTCCGACAGGTGATCCACGGCGTCCAGCACGATGAGCAGCGTCCCCCCCCGCCGGGACACCTCCGCCAGGACGTCCCGGAGACATCCGGGCATCGTGGCGGCCCGCAGCGAGGGGGGCGGGGCCAAACCTGCCAAACAATACTTTACATGTGAATCACATTAAGTAAGTGATTATTTACATGGAGTCTGGTGGAGATATGCTGCTCTATACATGCTAAAAGTAGTGATTATTTACATGGAGTCTGGTGGAGATATGCTGCTCTATACATGCTAAAAGTAGTGATTATTTACATGGAGTCTGGTGGAGATATGCTGCTCTATACACGCTAAAAGTAGTGATTATTTACATGGAGTCTGGTGGAGATATGCTGCTCTATACACACTAAAAGTAGTGATTATTTACATGGAGTCTGGTGGAGATATGCTGCTCTATACACGCTAAAAGTAGTGATTATTTACATGGAGTCTGGTGCATCTGTATATCTTGTATGTGTGTATGTATAAAAGGGGGCGGGGCCTAACCAGCAGCCAGGCAGATGTGGAGGCAGACGCCGCGGAGCACCTGGTGGACGTCGGGTCTGTGAGGATGCCGCGCCGCCAGCAGCCTCACCACTACTGTCGCCCCGGCAACCAGGACGCTACGCATCTCTGCGGCCAGTCTGCACAGCAACGCCGTCTTCCCCGCACCGGCGGCGCCGTGCACCACCAGCGGGCCATGGTGCAGGTTGGTGGACTCCCATATGGCACAGCACAGTTTACCCAGAAGCCCCTCTCTGCCACAGAAGTTACCCAGAAGCCCATCTGTGCCACAGAGATTACCCAGAAGCCCGTCTGTGCCGCTAACGTCTGCCCCGACGCCGTCTGAGATTTCCTTCTTTTCGTCCGCGATGCTTCCCCAGGGCTTCCCCCGCCTGCCGTCCGTTGCTGTGGCGATCCCGGCTTTCATCTGCGAGACGAACTCCCGGCAGACGGCGTCCAGGTACTGGGCGTGGTCTCGCCGTTTGGCGTCCACGCCCCCCTTGCAGAGCTCCACGCTGTGCAGGTTGAGGCTGGGCGGCGCCGCGGCGAGGAGGCGGGACCGCAGCGCGCCGAGGAGCCGCTGGGCGTCGGCGTCCAGCACGCCGCCGGCGCTCAGGTCCAGGAAGCGGGCGAGGCGTTTGGGGCCGTCCCGCGCCCGCTGGCGGGGGATCTCCCGCACGAAGAGCAGAGCCGACGGGTCGCCGCCGCCCGCCAGCAGACCGCGGTCCAGCTCCCGGTCCAGGACTGAGGGGGGGGAGGGACACGCTCAGTTAGACAGAGTTAGACAGGATCATACTGCGCACCGCAATGCATTCTGGGAGAAAATAATCAAATTACAGATTACAGGTGTTTACTGTTGCTACTGACACCAATGCATCTTGGGAAAAAACAGGAAAGGCAGGAAGTACACGGCGCCTCTGTTTACAGTAAAATACATTCAACTTTTGGGCAGACCGTTATAAAAATATTACATTTTTTTTATTTCTTTGACAATATTTAATTTTGTTATCTACACATATTTCACAATAATTTAATTTTTTTATCTGAAAATATATTAAACAATAATTTAATTTTTTTATCTAAAAAATATTTCACAAATTTTTTTTATCTACAAATATTTCACAATAATTTCATCTTTTTATCTGAAAATATTTCACAATAATTTTTATTTTTATCTACAAATATTTCATAATTTATTTTTTTATCTAAAAAATATTTCACAATAGTTTTTTATCTACAAATATTTCATAATTAATTTTTTTATCTAAAAATATCACAATACATTTTTTTTTTATCTACAAATATTTCACAATAATGAAAAATGTTTAACTAAAAAATATTTCACAATACATTTTTTTTTAATCTGAACATATTTCACAATAATTAATTTTTTTTATCTAAACATATTTCACAATAACAATTTTTTTATCTACAAATAATCATTTTCTTAAAAAAAATTCTTTCACAATAGTTAATTTTGATGTCTAAAAATATTCTGACTTTTTAACTTCTTAGCACTACATTCTTTTTGCCTTCAAATGTTTCACAATAATTTTTTTTATCTACAAATATTTCACAATAATTTTAATTTTTTAACTAAACATATTTCAGCCAAAAAAATTTTGGTGAAAATATAATTTTTTTTAATATTTTATTTAAAATATTTCACAATAAAAAAAATGTATCTACAAATATTTCACAATAATTAAAAAATTTATCAAAAAAATATTTTACAGTAAAAAAAATTTTCAACAAATATTTCACAATAAAAAAAAATATCATACATTTTTTTTATGTACAAATAATCATTTTCTTAAAAATATTCTTCACAATAACAAATTTTCATGTCTAAAAATATTCTGACTTTTTAACTTTTTAGCACTGCATTTTTTTTTGCCTTCAAATGTTTTTTCCAAAACATATTTGACTTTCTCCATGTTTAATATTTCCTCCCATAGCTCCCAGTCTGACCTGATGTGAGGAGCTCCTGTTTCTGCTCGGCCGTGATCCCCCCCCCCGCGGCGGCGGAGCGTAGCAGCTGCAGCAGAGTCGTCTCCGTGTCCCGCCAGCCGAGCGCGGCGGCGTCCCGCTGCGGCCCGAGGTCGGCGCCGGCGGGGGGGAAGTGAGCCGTGATTGGCTGCAGCACGTAGGCGGGCGGGACGGCGTTGTCGTCCCGGAGGAACCAGCGCGTCAGCAGCGCGGCGCCCTCGCGGTTCTTGGACAGTTTGGACAGAAGGAGCTGGAACAGCGTCTCCGGGAAGCGGCGGGGGAGAGTTCGCTCGCCGTACCGGTTCCCCAGGAGACCCTTCGGAGCCCGGACCCAGGACACAAGACAAGAAAGATCCGATTATAACCAATCATTTCATCTTTTAAATAAAGAAATATTTTATGTGAAAACAAAAAATAATCCTTAAAAAAAATGAAGATTTTTTGGCTATTCACAGGGAGATGTGTTCAGGTGCATTCTGGGCGTGCTGGTCTTACAGGGAGGTGTGTTCAGGTGCATTCTGGGCGTGCT
>NC_048415.1:190619-194505 GCF_013103735.1 Etheostoma cragini
AGAGGACGGGGACGGAGGTTAGAACGCCATCACAGAGACAGAGGACGGGGACGGAGGTTAGAACGCCATCACAGAGACTGTGATTGGCTGTCCCAATGTTACATATATCTTGGAGACCCATCACAGTGATCCTGAGTTTCAGTTTTCTGTCCTTTCTGGTAAAATTTGTCTCTCTACTGTATTTTTCCTGCTTATTATTATCATTATCATTATTATTATTATTATTTTTATTATTATTAACATTATTATTATTATTATCATCATTATTATTATTATTTGTATTATCATTTTTATTATTATTATCATCATCATTATATTATTTTTATTATTATCATCATTATTATTTGTATTATCATATTATTATTATTATTATCGTATTATTATTATCATTATTATTATTTGTATTATTATTAATATTAGTATTATTATTATTATTTGTATTATTATTATTATCATCATTATTATTATTATCTCTATACTGGATTCTTCTTGGTGAAAACTGCAGTTTCCCTGTGGGAGTCCACCCAGAGGGTTAGTACAGAGAGTCTGAGTCTAAGTCTGCCCCCCCAGGGAGGGGAAGTACGGCCACGCGGCGTGCTTCGGCCTGCAGCCCGGCTGCCTGCTGCCCGACGGCCGGCGCCAGATGTCCGTGGCGGCCATGGTGGCCAACTTCAGCAAGGCCACGGCGGACGCCCCGGCGCTGCTGCAGCACGACGAGGTGGAGACCTACTTCCACGAGTTCGGACACGTCATGCACCAGCTCTGCGCCCAGGTAACCACGGCGATGGAGGAGTACTCCACCTTTTCACCTTTTTAGGAACAAGGCGTTGGGATGAAGCATCTTTCAGGGTCAGATTCTGCTGGTTTTAATCTCAATGAACGGATTAAAAGTAAAAGAAATACCAACGTTATAAAGGCCTGAAATACACACACATACACACACACACACACACACACACAGAGAAATACACACACACACACATACAGAAATACACACACACACACACACACACACACAGAAATACACACAGAAATACACACACACACAGAAATACACATACACACACACACACACAGAAATACACACACACACACACACACAGAAATACACACACACACACACACACACAGAAATACACATACACACAGAGAAATACACACACATACAGAAATACACACACACACAGAAATACACATATACACACACACACACACACACACACAGAGAAATACACACACACACACAGAGAAAGACACACACACACACACACAGAGAAATACACACACACACACACACAGAAATACACACACACACACACACAGAGAAATACACACACACACAAAAATATACACACACAGAGAAATACACACACAGAAATACACACACACACACAGAGAAATACACACACACACACAGAGAAATACACACAGAAATACACACACACACACACAGAGAAATACACACACACACACACATTAATACGTACTGGTGGGGCCGACTGGCCGTGAACGCACCATTATTCAGCAGCTGTGCCGTGTGAAGCTGTGCTGTCTCCTGATTGGCCGGTTGTCTCTGCAGGCGGACTACGCCATGTTCAGCGGGACCCACGTGGAGCGGGACTTCGTGGAGGCTCCGTCCCAGATGCTGGAGAACTGGGTCTGGGAGCGGGAGCCTCTGCAGAGGATGTCCAAACACTACAAGACCGGGACCCCGATCCCAGACCAGCTGCTCGACAAGCTCATCAAGTCCCGGCTCGCCAACACCGGTGGGTCCCCAGGAAGTTCAGTTAATCCCCAAAACTACTTCCCTAATCCACAGCTAGTACACCGTCAATTAATATACGTTAATAAGCTCCACATCCCCCCCCCCAGGTCTCTTTAACCTGAGGCAGATCGTCCTGGCTAAGGTGGATCAGGCCCTGCACACCAGGACGGGGCTGGACGCCGCCGAGGAGTACAGACGTCTCTGCGAGGACATCCTGGGGATCCCTGCGTCTCCAGGTCTCTGCTGACACGGTGTAGTCTCTCAGAACCAGACCCTCCTCCACGGCGGCTCTGTGGCTAGCACGGTGGCTAAGTGGTTAGCACGGCGGCTAAGTGGTTAGCACGTAGGCTAAGTGGTTAGCACGGCGGCTCTGTGGCTAGCACGGTGGCTAAGTGGTTAGCACTGCGGCTCTGTGGCTAAGTGGTTAGCACGGCGGCTCTGTGGCTAGCACGGTGGCTAAGTGGTTAGCACGGTGGCTAAGTGGCTTAGCTGCTGTGCTAATCACTTAGCCGCAGCTGCAGGGACTGAGACTGATTCCTTCTGATCCCCGTGTCTCTCTGCAGTTTAAATAGAGGACATTCTGACCCCCGTGTCTCTCTGCAGTTTAAATAGAGGACATTCTGACCCCCGTGTCTCTCTGCAGGGACCAACATGCCGGCGACCTTCGGGCACCTGGCGGGAGGCTACGACGCCCAGTACTACGGCTACCTGTGGAGCGAGGTCTTCTCCATGGACATGTTCTTCGCTCGCTTCAAACAGGAAGGAATCATGAACCCTAAGGTCAGAAACCACATAGAGATACACTACTGCACGAGAAAGGGACACCTCGGAGGGGACAGACAGAGAGAGGGACAGAGACAGACAGACACAGAGAGAGAGAGAGAGAGAGGGACAGAGACAGACAGAGAAAGAGAGACAGACAAAGAGAGAGAGGGACAGAGACAGACAGAAATCGAAAGAGAGACAGACAGCCAGAGAGAGAGGGACAGAGACAGACAGAAAGAGACAGACAAAGAGAGAGAGAGAGAGAGAGAGAGAGAGAGGGACAGAGAAAAAGACAAAGAGAGGGACAGAGACAGACAGAAAGAGACAGACAAAGAGAGAGAGGGGGACAGAGAAAGAGGGACAGAGAGAAAGAGACAAACAGACAGACAATAGAGAAACTTGGTATCACCAAGTTCAGATCTTCATTACATCACTCTTTAGACCTTATATGGAGATAGAGGGAAACTGTTAGCCTAGCCTAGCCTAGCACACACAGACGCTGACTAACCGTGAGCCTCTGTGTCCTGATTGGTCCTCCAGGTGGGTCTGGACTACAGGAAGTTCATCCTGCGTCCCGGCGGCTCGGAGGACGCGTCTGAGATGCTGAGGAAGTTCCTGGGCCGGGAGCCCCAGCAGGAGGCCTTCCTGCTGAGTAAAGGACTGACGCTGGAGCAGGACGCCCGCACGCCCTGTCCCTGCTGACCAATCACAGCGCCCGGCTCCTCCAATCACAGCGCCCGGCTCCACCGACCACCAATCACACGCTTCACACAGGACAACGGACTGGTTTTCTACTAAATGCTGTAACATGTGGGTCAACGGGGGAAAAGGAGCAGAAATAAAATGATTTGACGTCTTCGGTGTTTCAATAATGGAATTAACTAAAATAAAAGATTATTATTATTATTATTATTATTATATTATAAGGATTGCAGTTGTGATGCAGTGGCGTCTGAGAATATTATACACAGAGACGAGAGGGACAAGAGAGACACAGAGAGACGAGACGCACACATACAAGAGAGACACACGGTGGGTGTAACACCCATCATTAATCATAGTCTGTCTCTCTGTCTCTTTGTCTGTCTGTCTCTGTCCCCTCGCTCTCTCTGTTTCTGTGTCTTGCTCTCTGTCTGTCCCTTTGTCTCTCTGTCTCCCTCTCGTCTGTCCCTTGTCTCTGTCTCTTTGTCTCTGTCCCTTGTCTCTCTCTGTCTCTTTGTCTCTGTCCCTTGTCTCTAGTAGCCTGCAGCTCTACAGTAGCTTTGTTATCCTCATTATCGTCGTCCTTGTCTCTGTCTCAGATGTAATTATTGTGGAGCTGCAGCTGTGGACGGCGTCCCCCGGGGGCCCCGGCGG
>NC_048415.1:194587-196945 GCF_013103735.1 Etheostoma cragini
CCACCGGGCCACGCTTCTAGTAAACACTCATCCGGTACAGGGTGTGATGGTGAAGACACAGAAAAACACTCCGAGAGAAACAGGTTGACAACAACATGACACACTGTATGTGGGACGCCTCTTAAAGGGACAGGACCCATCTTAAAGGGACAGGACCCATCTTAAAGGGACAAGAACCCTCTTAAAGGGACAGGACCCATCTTAAAGGGACAGGATGCCTCTTAATGGGACAGGACCACTCTTTATAGGACAGGACCCCTCTTAAAGGGACAGGACCCATCTTAAAGGGACAAGAACCCTCTTAAAGGGACAGGGCCCATCTTAAAGGGACAGGGCCCATCTTAATGGGACAGGACCACTCTTTATAGGACAGGACCCCTCTTAAAGGGACAGGACGCCTCTTAAAGGGACAGGATCCATCTTAAAGGGACAAGAACCCTCTTAAAGGGACAGGACCCATCTTAAAGGGACAGGACGCCTCTTACACACTCTTAAAAGGACATGACCCACTCTCAAAGGGACAGGAACACTTAAAGGGACAGGACGCCTCTTAAAGGGATAGGACCCCTCTTTATAGGACAGGACCCCTCTTAAAGGGATAGGACCCCTCTTTATAGGACAGGACCCCTCTTAAAGGGATAGGACCCCTCTTAAAGGGACAGGACCCTCTTAATGGGACATGAACCCTCTTTGAAACTTTCTTAAAGGAACAGAACCCCTCTTTAAGGGACAGAAACTCTAAAAGGGACAGGACCACTCTTAATGGGACAGGAACCCTCTTTAACTGACAGGACCACTCTTTGAAACTTTCTTAAAGGGACAGGACCAGTCTTAATAGGACAGGACCCCTCTCAATGGTAAATGACCCCTCTTAAAGGGACAGACCCCCTCTTAAAGGGACAGGACCAGTCTTAATAGGACAGGACCCCTCTCGATGGGACAGGACCACTCTTAAAGCGACATGACCCCTCTTAAAGGGATAGACCCCCTCTTTGAATCTTTCTTAAAGGGACAGAACCCCTCTTTAAGGGACAGAAAATCTTTTAAAGGGACAGACCCCTTCTTAAAGGGACAGATTGAAATTATACTTACATTGGACGAGTCGTGTCTGCTGTGATTGAACGAACGAGAACTTTTCCATAAAAATGGATTTTTTAAAGAAGAGTTATAATGAGTGTCTGATGGTAAAGGACGGGACGGTTATTAATAAAAGCTCATTAAGGAAGTGATGCAAGCACAGAACTCTTTAGACTTTTCTTTCAGTAAAAATCACTGAAACTGATTAATCGCTCGACAACATCCAGTCACACACACACATAAATAAAGTATATACAGTATGTAAAGTACAGTAGAAGAAGAGTCAGGAGGGAGAGACGGTTGTCGGGGAGGAAACTCTCGGAGGAAAAACACCTTAGAGAAGAGAAACCAAACAACTGGAGGAAGCAGACGAGACGGAGACAGAGAAGAAGACAGACGGAGAAGGAGAAGAAGACAGACGGAGAGGGAGAAGAAGACAGACGGAGAGGGAGAAGCAGACGAAGACAGAAGACGGAGACAGAGAAGAAGACAGACGGAGAAGGAGAAGAAGACAGACGGAGAGGGAGAAGCAGACAGACGGAGAGGGAGAAGAAGACAGACGGAGAGGGAGAAGCAGACGAAGACAGGAGACGGAGAAGAAGACAGAGAAGGAACAGGAGATGGAGACAGAGAGGGAGAGGGAGACAGAGATAGAAAAGAAGACAGAGACAGACAAGGAGACAGAAACAGAGAGGGAGAATGAGACAGAGACAGAGAAGACGACGGAGACAGAAACGAAGATGGAGACAGAGAGGGAGAATGAGACAGAGACAGAGAAGAAGACGGAGAGGGAGACGGAGACAGAGAGGGAGAATGAGACGGAGAGGGAGACGGAGACAGAGACAGAGAAGAAGACGGAGAGGGAGACGGAGACAGAGACAGAGAAGAAGACGGAGAGGGAGAATGAGACAGAGACAGAGAAGAAGACGGAGAGGATAGCGGAGCTTCCAGCGTTGGCTGGACATGTCGGCCTGCAGGACGTCCTGAGAGGACGGGGGACGGACGGAGATCAGAGGACGAAGAGCAACATGATCCGAGTCTTCATCAGCTCCACGTTCTCAGGTCAGAGCGTCTCTTCGAGATTAACCTAAAACGGATAAAAACAAATATAAATATAATCATTATCTAACACTTCTAAATTAAAGTTTTTATTTTGGAAAGATGGAGACATTTAACTTTATTTCTTTAAGGACTATTTTTGAGGCATTTTAGGCTTTTATTTTGAAAGGACATCTGAAGACATAAAAGGGGAGGGGGGGGGGGCAACAGCAATGTGGGGGA
>NC_048415.1:197045-202523 GCF_013103735.1 Etheostoma cragini
TATAGAGCAGCATATCTCCACCAGACTCCATGTAAATAATCGCTACTTTTAGCGTGTATAGAGCAGCATATCTCCACCTGCTTGAAATAAACCATATTTCTGATGTAGAGACTGAATTCGGGTGAAACAGGAGGGTCACAGAGTGAGACCCTGACATAAGACAACCCAGCGGGTGAGGACAGGGAGACGCTCACCCAGGAAGCCGGCCACCTTCTTCCCTGATTTGGCCATGTTCATCTCCAGGACGAAGTCTGCGTGCGTGCTGAAGCCGAGCACGGAGCTCTTCTGGGCCCGGAGCTCCACCAGCTCCTTCAGGATGGCCGCGTTGTCCTGGAGACAGAGACACAGAGACAGAGACACAGAGACGCAGAGACAGAGACACAGACACACAGAGACAGAGATGCAGACACACAGAGACATAAAACAAATGATTATTTCATTTGTTCATAGTGAGAACTCATGAATAACTAATGTTAGGGAAATCTGTTTTTGTAACACGTTTCTGGATTATTGTTTTTTAAATACATATATCAATAACCGATCGATATAATAACCAGATATTCATATGGGTCGGGCTCTGGTCTGTCCCCCTGAACGCCCCCCTACCTGCTTGCAGCGGGAGTTGAAGGCCTCCTCCAGCTTGCGGCGGGTTTCTGGGACGAAGCATTTCTTCATGGTGGGGAAGTAGTGCGGGTACTTGAGCGTGACCTTCAGCTTGTCTCCGTCCTTCTCCAGAGAGCTCAGGAAGTCCTCGGGGAGGCCGCCTGGAACCAGTTCACACCAGTTAGTAAGGGACACTTAACCCCTTAATGTCGAGGTATTCATTTCCCCATTTGGTCTTACCCTGTCTCCTGTACCCTCGAGTTGTCTTCGAGTCAAAATGAATGAAAATCAACACTTTTTATCGAAGTTTTTAACTTTTTCTTACGTTGTCGTCCCTTTTTTCAACATGAGGGCAACATGAAGACAACATGAGGACAACACGAGGACAACATGAGGGCAACATGAGGACAACATGAGGACAACATGAGGGCAACATGAAGACAACATGAGGACAACATGAGGGCAACATGAGGACAACACGAGGACAACACGAGGACAACATGAGGACAACATGAGGGCAACATGAGGGCAACACGAGGACAACATGAGGACAACGTGAAGACAACGTGAGGGCAACGTGAGGGCAACATGAGGACAACATGAGGACAACATGAGGACAACATGAGGGCAACATGAGGGCAACACGAGGACAACACGAGGACAACGTGAGGACAACGTGAGGACAACGTGAGGACAACGTGAAGACAACGTGAAGACAACATGAGGGCAACATGAGGACAACATGAGGGCAACATGAGGGCACCATGAGGACAACGTGAAGACAACGTGAGGGCAACATGAGGACAACATGAAGGCAACGTGAGGGCAACGTGAGGGCAACGTGAGGACAACATGAGGACAACGTGAGGGCAACGTGAGGACAACATGAGGGCAACGTGAGGGCAACATGAGGGCAACGTGAGGGCAACGTGAGGGCAACATGAGGACAACATGAGGACAACATGAGGACTCACCCAGCTCGTCTCTAGTGAAGGACAGACTGGTGGTGTCCTCGTTCAGGTTCTTGTTGAAATCGATGCACATGTTGCTCAACTTCTTCTTGATCCTCATGATCTCCTGTTCCAGCAGGAAGAAGAGTTAGATACACATCTGACCTGATATCTGATACTAGTACTACTACTACAACAACAACTAATACTACTACAGCTACTACTACTATTGGAGAGTTTTCAGCTTCATGTATGAGAACAGAAAGGTTTCCTGAGGTAAAGTTTCATCACCAGGAGAAGAAGAATCTCTTATTTAATAAAACCAATGTGGGTATTTTTGCTTTCTATGTACTGCAGCTTTAAGAGAAAACTACATTGATTGATTCATAAAAAGGGGCAAAAATCACCAGAAAAGGTTCCATGGCATGAAAATGTCCCTTCATGAGGTTCTTTAACATTAATATGTGCATCCCCCCAGCCTGCCTATGCCCCCCCCAGTGGCTAGAAATGGTGAAAGGTGTGAACCGAGCCCTGGGTATCCCGCTCTTCTGTTGAGGAAAGAGCTGGACTCTTCCCCTTATGATGTCATAAGGGGAAAGGTTACCGCCTCTTTCTCTGCTTTGCCCGCCCAGAGAGAGAGACGAAATGGCTTTCAAATGAGCAAAGTGGCAGTTGGTCGAGGCCACCCACCCCCCCAAAAAGCTCCAGACTCAGAAATGGCACATACTAAGGAAAGCGGATGTAACATCACGGGTACTGATGAGGGAGCAGCACCTGTTGGGTGTCCGAGGGCAGGTGGAGGCCGTTCCTCTTCCCCAGTCTCAGCAGACGCTCCATGTAGCGCTGCGCCTCGGCAGACAGGCTGCTGGCGTCCATCTTCTTCTACACACACACACACACACACACACACACACACAGAGTCACACACACACAGAGTCACAAACACACACACACACACACACACACACACAGTCACACACACACACACAGAGTCACACAAACACACACACACACACAGAGTCACTCACACACACACACACACACAGAGTCACAAACACACACACACACACACACAGTCACAAACACACACACACACACACACACACACAGAGTCACAAACACAAACACACACACAGTCACACACACAGAGTCACACACACACACACAGAGACACACACAGAGTCACAAACACACACACACACAGTCACACACACACACACACACACACACACAGAGTCACACACACACACACACACAGTCACACACACACACACAGAGTCACACACAGAGTCACACCCACACACACCTGTGTTACCTGTGGTAATCTGACGGGTAGGTAAGTATTTATGTAAAGTATTGTACTGTATAGTGTATTTATACTCTAGTTTTATGGGTAATACTGTGGGTATGAGTACTGTGATTTCCATTTTTATGGATGAAATAAACTTGTATTTCTTCATAACAGATTTGTTGGCCTTCCCCCACCCTGAGGTCATCTCAAGGTCAACGCAGGGTGGACCTGAGGTCCGGGTTAGAGACACTCCGGCTGAGAGTCTACGTCCAAATCTACTTCTTAGTGTTGTTATTAGCAGAGACCAATTTTCCTCAAAGCGCGCCTGTGTGCGTGCTGATTGGCCGGCTGTGTGTGTGTGCAAGCTGATTGGCCGGCTGTGTGCGTGCTGATTGGCGGGTTGTGTGTGTGCATGCTGATTGGCCGGCTGTGTGCGTGCTGATTGGCCGGCTGTGTGTGCGTGCTGATTGGCCGGCTGTGTGTGCGTGCTGATTGGCCGGCTGTGTGCGCGTGCTGATTGGCCGGCTGTGTGCGCGTGCTGATTGGCCGGCTGTGCGTAGGCTCACCTCCAGGGCGACGATCCTCCGGTAGACGTCCTCCCTCATGCTCATTTCCACGTCAAACTCCGACAGGCGCTTGTCGGCCTCGGTGCTCGCCGTCCTCACGTCCTTACAGGACGAGACGTGCTGCGGGAAGTCCAGCATGTTCCTCTGGACTGGGACAGACAAGAGAGACAACGTCAGCCTGTTGGACGTCCCGCACGTCTCACAGGAGACACGTCAGTTAGCCCGATGGACGTCCCGCACGTCTCACAGGAGACACGTCAGTTAGCCTAAAGGACGTCCCGCACATCTCACAGGAGACACGTCGGTCAGCCCGATGGACGTCCCGCACGTCTCACAGGAGAGACGTCAGTTAGCCTAAAGGACGTCCTCACGTCTCACAGGAGACACGTCAGTTAGTCTAAAGGACGTCCTGCACGTCTCACACAGGAGACACAACGTCAGCCGGATGGACTAGTAGCTAGGAGATCTGCAACTATTGTTACCAAGCAACCAGCTTTGTTTGGGGGGTGAGAGAGGTGACCTCAGTCCTAAACCAGCCGTGAGGCCTCCACACCATCTCTCCTCGTCTCTATTGTCCCCCTGCTTTCTCTACAAACTGCTGACGAGTCCTCACCAACACACCCTGATCCTGCTGCCTCAGCTCGGCCGGGGGGGCGCACAAAGGACCCCCCCCCCGGCCCCCCCTGGGCGTCCCCCCTCTTTACATTCAGGTTAGAACAGAACAGAACAGAAAGCTTTACTGTCATTACACACAGAGACGTACCTCTGCAACTATCTACATGTCCGTAAAATAGCTTTGTGTACACATTATGCAAAACGTAGTTCAGTATTAATAATAAATGAATACTGCACAGGATTCCAGTGTCCTTTAAGGTATTGTACATCAGTATTGCACAGTAGGGGGGTGGGGGTGGGGGGGGGGGCCCTGTGAAGTGAAGTGAAGTCAGCGCGAGTGTGAGTCTGTCGACCGAACACGCTGCAGTGATATCTGGAGGCTGAGCGTCAGGGCTGCAGCTGATGGGTTGGTTGGTTGGTGTATGAAATATTACAAAAGCGCCCGGGTTGGTTCAGTGGGACAGCGGGCGCACGTGTATCCAGAGGTTTCTGCCCCGATGCAGAGGTTGAGAGTTTGAATCCGACCTCTGGTGATTTCATTTTCATGTATTTGTTTATTTGAAAAGGGGACAATGTACACTGATCAACATTCAAAGCAAACGTAAGCGTACCCGAGTTAGCCGTAGGCTAGTTTCCATCGGCAGTCCCCTAGCCAGATGTTAGTAGGCATCCTAAAATAATAAACAGTTATAATACTATGAAGATAATTATACAATAGACAAAAAGTTAAAAATTACAATGTTAAATCACAAGAATCGAATAAACAAGATAAGCAAATAAAATCTTAATTAGATGATAGAGTTGTTGTTGGTGGGTGGGACCAGCGTCAGTGTTGACACGGTTGATTCTTAACATTACTCTTAATGAGTAATAGGATGGGGACTGTCTAATTACCGGTGGTACCGAGTGATGTCATGCTGTAAATGAGAAGACGGCCTGGCTGGATGCAGATGTTCTGAGTGGGATTGTGCAGTCCCTCCTTGCTGCACCTCTGGTAACTCTGTTTGCATTCGAGTTCAAGTTGATAAGGCCAGACAAAGGAGGAGGAGCTAAACTGTGCATGATCTATAGACTAAGCAGACTAAGCACTTCTTGCATGTGCAACCAGCGACCCTCCGGTTCCCGACCCAACTCCCTACGGACTGAGCTCTAATTGATGCGGTCCCTTTTTGATACATATCTGGTCTCTGGTCTCCAACAATGAGAACTGGTTCTGGGCGTGGACACTGACCGGTGTACTGGACCTCCACGTCGGCGAGGGCCTTCAGCGTGTTCTGGAAGGTGACGGCGTCCAGGTCCAGCGCCCCCACGCCGTCGTACACCTGCTTGGTGCTGGCGATGAGCTCGTCCGACAGCTGGCGGATCTGCTCGGGGTTCAGGTCCCAGCGCAGCCGGTTCTCCGCGCAGACCGGCACCGGGCTGCCAAACACTGCCTCACCTGGGGGGGGGGGGG
>NC_048415.1:202533-206138 GCF_013103735.1 Etheostoma cragini
GGGGGGGGGGGGGAGCAGTGTAGGACAAGACAACAGGACAGGCATTAAAGGACGGGACACAACAGGACATACACAACAAGAAGGGACGGGACAGGACAGTAACGGCCGCTTAGACAGCTACCTAAGAGACTAACGTCCCCTTAGACAGCTACGTAAGAGACTAACGTCCCCTTAGACAGCTACGTAAGAGACTAACGTACCCTTAGATAGATACGTAAGAGACTAACGTCCCCTTAGACAGATACGTAAGAGACTAACGTCCCCTTAGATAGCTACGTAAGAGACTAACGTCCCCTTAGACAGCTACGTAAGAGACTAACGTCCCCTTAGACAGATACGTAAGAGACTAACGGCTGCTTCGATAGCTAACGTTAGCACTGAGCTAATAGAGCCGACTCAGTGATCAAAGCTAATTGATTGTAAATGGTGACAGAGAGGCAGAGAAGCAACATGGCGGCCGCGGACATGTTCCCGCCTTAAAGGGATCCAGATTACATTATCTAGAGTAGAAAGAACAGGGCACCACTCACCTGTCGGCGCCATGGTTCAGCTTTTGAATGAAGGTACGGTAGGTCGGTGTGGCTGGCAGTCGGGCGGCGGAGTACGGGACGGTTAGAGCGCGAGAGCAGCTACGTTTCTGGTCAGACTTTCAAAATAAAACTCCAGAGGATGCGCGTTCTGAGCAAAACTAGTATGGAGCTAGATCCTTTAGCACCGTGAGGTTTGTCTTAAATGTAAAGTGCATTACTACTAAAAAATCAATTGTGTTAATATTATTATTAATATTAGATATGTTTCTTTATTACATAAGAGAAAATAAATGATGTGAGAGAATTAAAGTTGTCATACCAAATGCAAAAAGTGTCTCTCAAAATACTTTTTTAAATTTTCAAATTTAGATATTTTTGCTATCGGTGTGAAAATAATTCTCTAAAAAAAAAAGTGTTTCCCTCAAAACATAAATTCTATATTTGAGAGATTAAAAAAGGATTTTGAGAGAGATATTTTTTGAAAACTTTTTCTCTCAAATATTTTTTTTTCTCCAAAAAATGCCTTTTTTTGCCATCAGTGTGATAACTTTTTCTGTCAAACTTCTTCTTTTTTTTTGTAATTCATGTAATAAAGACACAATTCTAGCTCCGCCAAAATTAATATTTAGTTTATTTTTTTTGAAATATTTGGAGAAAAAAAGTCGGAATATTCTGAAAACAAGTTGAAAAATTCTAAAAACAAGTTGAAATATTCTGAAAAAATAGTTGAAACATTCCGAGAAAAAAAGGCAAAATATTCTGAGAAAAAAAAAATCAAAATATTGTTAGTTAATTAGTTATAGTTGAAATATTCTTAGGAAAAGTTGAAATATTCTGACAAAAGTATCCTTTAAACAGACATAGTTAATTTAAATGATTATAGTATGTACATAGTATAAATACTGACTAAATGATGTATGTAGGAGTGTCCCATTTAAAACCAACGGGCAGTGCTCTCTGGTTTATTTTCTACTCACTGTGTGCTGTTTACTTCTCTAACATCTAATTACCGATTTTTATCTTATCGTACATGCATGCTGGGAGAAAAGTCGGCGTACACGTACAACTGTCCAATGTTTATCAAGACTTTTAGTTTTTAATGCTTTTATTCTGAAGGCGAGTTTGACAAACGTTCTGTATTGTAGTTTTTATGACTTTTTGCTTATAACTTGACGCCGGAAACGAACTACACCACGCCGGCGCTTACGCATGACGACCCAACTAACGCGACAAGCTAATAAGCTAGCTGAATGACAGTCACGAACTCGAAGGAGCGGAGCTAACGTCAGTTTAACTTTTACCGAGCTAATCCACACCTGAAACACAGAGACAGCTGGTAGGAGAACCCCATTACTGAGTCCTCGTGTTATATTAGGCAGCATGACATGTTCTTTTTATATTTACACGGCAGCACCAGGATGTAATCAGCTAGCTGGCTAACCGTTAGCATCGTGCCATTAGCCCTAGGATGGAAAAGGCCTGTCCCGCCCTACTCTGCCTCTGATTGGCTTACCCTGACATTCTTGCTAAATATAACCAATCCAACCCGAGCAGGCAACGAGTACGGTCCAATCAGAGGGAGAGTACGGCGGCGCATGCCTTCGCCATTCTAGGAAAACAAATTTGACGAGCCGTTAGTGGATAGAAAACGTCAAGCAAAACCCCCATTTTAAACTGTTAATTTAACAAAACTTTGCTTCTGAGTAAAACCACACACCTGTTAGAACAAAATTGAAAACATGTAATTATCTGTCGAGAACCACTCTACAGTTCGGCATATGTACCGAACACTTGTTAACAATTATATTTGTACAATTACAGCTTCTTGTGCTTGGTTCGACCGTTATTTGTCACACTCACTCTCGGTATACAAGGCACAATAATGGGCGGTAGCGTAGGTTAAGAAGCGTAAATAAGACCTTTAAGTGACACTCTTTTGAGAGTTTTTAGAGCCGAATTTACCTGAAACATATCGGCTTTCATTATTGCTTCCTAATTACGTCCTTGAACCTACTTTTTGTCGCCGATGTCCAAAACGCGTTTAAACTGCCAGAATTTCAAAGGAGGATTCGCGTAGACTTTAAGACTACGAAGCTAGCTAGCTAGCAGGCTAAGCTAGTAGGAAGGCTAATCTAAAAGGGACCTGCTAACGTGGTTCCAGTCCGGATTGACCTCTCAGCCCCCCCACCCCCACCCCCAACTAACAGCCTGCTTATAAGCAGCTTGTATGTATCACGATTCATGTAATACGATGGCTAGTGTTAGCATTACTACGACAGTCATGCTTAGCTTGTAGCTACTTAGCCTGAGTTTCTAGAATCTTCTACAAGCTAATGCTAATGCTAAAGGGGGCTGGCTAAACTGAGTAATAAATGTAGCTTGTGCTCATTTTAGCTCCTTTATATATTACTGGGTAGCTTCAGCTTCAACTTACCTGTTGAAATATTACGACTTTCTTTCCTGTAAATGTTACTTTTTTTCTTAAAAAATATGAGTTTGTGTTGAAATATTACTTTTTTTCCTTAAAATTTATCCAAACTTTTTCTTAACATATTTTTTTTCTTCTTTAAAATACAACTTCATTTTATTTAAATATTACAACTTTCTTTCTGAAACCTCTGAGACGTACAGGTAGCAGGACAGGGACACATGTGTGACATTGTCTTCATCTCTTGACTGTCGTCCTCCATGTTTTTGTCTCATTTCCAGGGTGTCTCTCCATCACAGAGCCTCCGTCACCATGACAGACAACAAGCGTCTCGCCTTCTCCATCCTCCAGTTCCTCCACGACCAGCTGCAGACCGGGAGCCTGTCCTCTGGAGCCCAGGAGAGTCTGGAAGGTCTGTCTGTCTCTCTCTGTTTGTCCTCTGTCTTCTGTCTGTCTGTCTTCTCTCTATCTGTCTCTCTCTCTGTCTTCTGTGTCTCTCTGTCTGCCTCTCTGCCTCTCTCTTTGTATTTTGTCTATCTGTCTGTCTGTCGTCTGTCTGCCTCGGTATATGTCTGTCTGTCTGTGTGCATGTCGTCTGTCTGTCGTTCTGTCTGTCTGTCTGCCTGTGTGCATGTCGTCTGTCTGTC
>NC_048415.1:206238-207286 GCF_013103735.1 Etheostoma cragini
GTCTCTGTGATGGCGTTCTAACCTCCGTCCCCGTCCTCTGTCTCTGTGATGGCGTTCTAACCTGCGTCCCCGTCCTCTATCTCTGTGATGGCGTTCTAACCTGCGTCCCCGTCCTCTGTGTTGGCGCTCTAACCTGCGGCTGATTCCTGAGGACTATGGTTACCTGGTCCTCAGGTCTCTGCAGGCTAAATTTTTTTAGTTTTTCTCCCATCCAGGATTCTGTGTGGACTATCCAGACTCTGCGGTGCTGTGGAGGAGGGTCTGGACATGAGAGACTAGTTGCAACTTGAGACCCTCTGGGAGACTCAGGTCTCCACACTCACCCTGAATAGAAGAATGAAAGTGGGTCTGTTCTCACCTGGGGTGCAGGTCCAGGTAGAACTGCCCCACCACCTGGCCGCTGCCGCGGTCCTTCACGCAGTACAGCGTGACGTCGGGGTGCCACACGGGGGCGCCGTCCACCAGCTCAAAGGACAGACCCAGCAGCTCCTGGTAGATGTCCAGCAGACCCTTGGTCACCACCTCCATCGGGAAATACTCCTTCAGCTGGTTCTGGTCCACGGCGTACTGGGTCTCCTCCACCTGGAAGAGAGACAGGGACCAAGGAAAGGAAAAATCCTTGATTATGCGTCACGTTTTCTTAAAGAATGGAATATGCGGGATATTTATGCACTTTTATGCGATGAAACTGCTGTTTGATGATAAAGAGACTGGTTGCTTTGTTGTGTGATTACATCACTTCAGGGGGGTGGGTGTTTAAATCTCCACGTACCCACACCCGTAGCCCCGGCATGGATCTAACACGGCGTTACCTGGGTCATGAAGTAGCGAGTGTCCCAGGCGTGCAGCTCTCCGCTGAAAGGCAGATTTCTCTTCTCACACTCCTTCTCTTTCAGTTTGAGCATCACCGAGCGCTCCTCATTGCCCAGAGGCTTCAGCTTACGAGCTAGGTCCTCTGAAACAACACAAGATAATCACTACTTTTAGCGTGTATAAAGCAGCATATCTCCACCAGACTCCATGTAAATAATCACTACTTTTAGTGTGT
>NC_048415.1:207386-210269 GCF_013103735.1 Etheostoma cragini
GTCTGCATGTCTCTGTCTGTCGTTCTGTCTGTTGTTATGTCTGTCTGTCTGTCTGTCTGTCTGCATGTCTCTGTCTGTTTTTCTGTCCAAATAGAGAGAACTAATTTGTTTTCTTTATGATTCAGTTTTTTGCGATTGTTAGAAACTGAAAAATTGTATACAGCTACGTTCCATCTTGTGTCCCCGTGTGTGTGTCCCCGCGTGTGTGTACCCGTGTGTGTGTCCCCGTGTGTGTGTCCCCGCGTGTGTGTACCCGTGTGTGTGTTTGCGTTCCAAAAACCGTTATTATATGACTCTCAGCGCTACTTGTTGTTATTTTACCCAGTGTAGACTTGTGATGATAGATGTTTTATTAGATTATTATATCAGATTATAATAATTATTATTATATCAGATTATAATAATAATAACTGTTGTTATTATTATTATTATAATTATTATTATTATTATTATTAATAATAATATATCAGATTTTAATCCGGGACTTCCTCTTTTCTAAATGACCGTGTCTGTGCTGCAGTTGCTGTCCAGTGTCTGGAGACGGCGTTCGAGATTTCTACTGACGACCAAACGCTCGCCGTCCCCATGACGTTACCGCAGATCTTCGCCTCCGCCACCGCCAACGTAACGAATAAAACTACAGAAAGAGACATGTTGTTATATCATAAGCATATAGAGAGCGTTATGTGTTAACGTGTGTGTGTGTGCTTGTGTGTGCGTGTGTGTGCGTGTATGTTTGAATGTTTATATGTTTTTGTGTGTCTGTGTGTCTCTGTCTGTGTGTGTGTTTGTGACTGTGTGTGTGTGTGTATGTTTGTATGTTTATATGTTTGTGTGTGTGTGTGTGTGTGTGTGTGTGTGTGTGTTCTAGCTTCCTGCTGAGTCGCAGGTCAACAACAACGCCCCCCGACAGCCTCCGAACTCCCTCAGCGAGGAGCAGAGAGAAGAAGCCGAGGCGCTGAAGACCGACGGTGAGGCCGCCGTGATGTCACGGTGATGTCATGTTGATGTCATGTTGATGTCGTGGTGATGTCATCATCTGTAACGAGCTTCTACTGTTGTTAACGAGATGATGCGCTGCGTGTTTCCACCTGCAGGGAACGACCAGATGAAGGTGGAGAACTTCTCGGCTGCTGTTGAGTTTTACTCGAAGGCGATCGCCATCAACCCTCAGAACGCCGTCTACTACTGCAACAGGTGTGTGTGTGTGTGTGTGTGTGTGTGTGTATAAAATTGTTAGTTGCAGCTAGGAGTGTAATGGTATGCATATTTAATGTCATGGTTTTAGTGACCAAAATTATCACTTTTTTCAGTATTATTGCCGTGTTTTTAAAGTGTGTGTGTGTGTGCGTGTGTGTGTGTGTGTGCGCGTGTGTGTGCGCGTGTGTGTGTGCGCGTGTGTGTGCGCGTGCGCGTGTGCGCGTGTGTGTGTGTGTGTAGGGCTGCAGCCTACAGTAAACTGGGGAACTATGCCGGAGCGGTGCAGGACTGTGAACAGGCGATCTGCATCGACCCAAACTACAGCAAAGCCTACGGGAGAATGGGGTAAGGAAAACACACACACACACACATACATACATACATATACACACACACACACATACATACATACATATACACACAAACACACACACACACATACATACACACACACACACACACACACACACATACATACACACATACATACATACATACATACATACAAACACAGAGACGCACAACACAAGCACACACTCGCTTTTTACAGTCCAGTGTTTTTTGTCAGCCAGTGTCAGCCAGAGCAGGGGGAATGAGAGGGGAAACACCAGAGCAGGGGGAATGAGAGGGGGAAACACCAGAGCAGGGGGAATGAGAGAGGGGGAACACCAGAGCAGGGGGAATGAGAGGGGGAAACACCAGAGCAGGGGGAATGAGAGGGGGAAACACCAGAGCACAGGGAATGAGAGGGGAAACACCAGAGCAGGGGGAATGACAGGGGGAAACACCAGAGCAGGGGGAATGAGAGAGGGGGAAACACCAGAGCAGGGGGAATGAGAGAAGGGGAAACACCAGAGCAGGAGGAATGAGAGGAGGAAACACCAGAGCAGGAGGAATGAGAGGAGGAAACACCAGAGCAGGGGGAATGAGAGGGGGAGTCCTGACAAGACTAGAGCCCTAACGTGTCTCTCTGTCTCCTGGTCCCAGACTTGCTCTCGCCAGCCTCAACAAACACACAGAAGCAGCCGGTTACTACAAGAAAGCTCTGGAGCTCGACCCCGACAACGAGACGTACAAATCCAACCTGAAGATCGCAGAGGAGAAGATGGAGACCACCAGCCCAGTAAGACCAGGATATACACTATAATATAGACCACCTGCCCAGTAAGACCAGGATATACACTATAATATCGACCACCTGTCCAGTAAGACCAGGATATACACTATAATATAGACCACCTGCCCAGTAAGACCAGGATATACACTATAATATAGACCACCTGCCCAGTAAGACCAGGATATACACTATAATATAGACCCCCTGTCCAGTAAGACCAGGATATACACTATAATATAGACCACCTGCCCACTAAGACCAGGATACACATTATAATCTAGACCACCAGCCCAGTAGGACCAGGATACACATTATAGTCTAGACCACCAGCCCAGTAGGACAAGGATACACATTATAGTCTAGACCACCAGCCCAGTAAGACCAGGATATACCCTATAATATAGACCACCAGCCCAGTTAGACCACAACACATATTATAGACCACCAGCCCAATAAGACCACAACACATATTATAGACCACCAGCCCGATAAGACCACAACACATACAGACCACCAACCCAATAAGACCACAACACATACAGACCACCAACCCAATAAGACCACAA
>NC_048415.1:210369-212574 GCF_013103735.1 Etheostoma cragini
ACACACACACACACACACACACACACACACACACACACACACACTTATATCTAACAATTAGTCAAAACCAACAACAACAACAAAGACTTAACCCCCTGTTGTCCCGGGTCAAATCTGACCCGTTTATATAAGTTTCTACAGCAGAGATTTGGGATTCTTTCATCCAAATATTCCATGCATGGTTCCATAAAACGCTGGAGGACCAGCTCACTGCTGTATTGAAAAATCATCAACAAATCATCATAAAATCGTCCAAAAAATTGTTCAAAAAATTTATAAAATATTGTCAAAAAATTATAAAAAAGTGTCAAAAAATGTTGCAAAATTGTCAAAAAAATGATAAAAATGTCATTATTTTGTTAAAAAATTGATAAAAATGTCATTTTTTTGTTAAAAAATTGATAAAAATGTAATTTTTTATTTGAAAAATTGATAAAAACATTGTCAAAAAATTTATTAAAATATTGTTGAAAAATCGTCCAAAAAAGTATGTAAATAGTGTAAAGTCAGTGGTGATGTGTTGGTGATGTGAACTTGACTGGAATGAAGGAAATGTTGGAAAAAGCATCAAAAAGCATCTCAAACGCGTCAAAAATGGTGAAAAATCATCAGAAATGTTGAAAGATTGTATTTTTTTTGAAAAATCCTCCAAAAAATGTCGAAAAAACGTCAAAAGTGTTCAAAAATCGTTTAAAAAAAGTGATGAAAAATCGTCAAAATAATTAAAAAATCATGAATTTTTGAAATATCATAAAAGAAAGTGTTGAACATTTTTTTTTAAACACGATAAAAATGTGACAAAAAAACAATTTATCGTACTATTTCAGTGAGAACTCAAATAAATAAATAAATAACTAATGTTGGAGAAATCTTTCGATTTTTTTTTTTTTTTTTAATATCGTCCGATATAGCGACCAATCAGACTTTAGATAAGACATGTGTGGACATCAGCCTTAACCTGATTGGTCGGCCTGCAGCATGAGGTCATCACTAATGAAACCTCATGTATAAAATAATAATATAATACTATAATATAATACTATAATATACTATAATTATATAATATATAATATATATATAAATATAAATATATATATATAAATATATATATATATACACAGTATATATATAAAATACTATAATATATAATATATAACACAGAGCTACCTTAGTAAACCTTATGAAAAAAAAAAAAAAAAATATATATATATATATATATATATATATATATATATATATAAAATACTATAATATATAATAAAATATAATATATAACGCTGAGCTACGTACGCCTGGATGAGTCCTGATAGATCTCCGGCTCCAGGAGCTGCAGCCGCCCCCGGTGCCGCGCCGCCCCCGAGTCCTCCAAGGGTTGCCCCGAGTCCTCCGAGTCCCCCAAGTCCTCCGAGTCCCCCGAGTCCCGGTCCAGACCCCCCTACGTCTGCCCCCATCCCGCCTGTCCCCCCCCCTGCTGCTGCAGGCATCCCTCCGTACGCACCGGACATCATCCCCGACATCCTGGAAGACACAAATCAGGGTTTAGTACACACAGGGACAGGAGGACAAAGGCAGGAGGACAGAGAGACAGGAGGACAGAGGAGACAGACAGTAAGACAGACAGAGACAGTAGGACAGGGACAGAAGGGCAGAGACAGCAGGACAGAGAGAGAGAGAACAGAGTAGACAGACAGTAAGACAGACAGAGAGACAGGAGGACATAGAGAAAGGGACAGGAGGACAGACACAGGAAGACAGAGGAGACAGACCGGACAACAGAGACACAAGGACAGAGGAGACAGACAGGAGGACAGACACAGAGGTAAAGGAGGACAGAGAGACAGATACAGAAAGAGACAGGAGGACAGACGAGACAGACAGGAGGACAAAGAGATATAGACAGACAGAGGGGGAGAGACACTAAAACTAAAACCAACTTACAGCTGCTGAACCTGAGGATTGTTCATCAGAGAGGACGCCTGCAGGGACACACGTCCACACATTCAATCAAACTTTATTCAAACTCACGGAGCCGACAACAAATAGGAAGAAACAGCAAAAATAAGTCAGACAACAGATCAGCTGTTAGACTGAGACCTGGAGCCCTCACCATGTTCATGAAGCCGGGGTTACTGAGCAGACCCCCCAGATCCACTCCACCCATCCCCGCTGTCTGGTGGGTGGGGGGGGGGGGGGGGGGGGGGGGGG
>NC_048415.1:212627-212831 GCF_013103735.1 Etheostoma cragini
GGGGGGGGGGGGGGGGGGGGGGGGGGGGGGGGGTAGAGAGACAGGGAGGGGGGAAGAGAGGATTAATCCATCTTCACATCACTTGCCAGAAAAACCTTGAGATAGTAAAATATATAATGTATATCCTGGTCTTATTGGGTTGGTGGTCTGTATGTGTTGTGGTCTTATTGGGTTGGTGGTCTGTATGTGTTGTGGTCTTATTGG
>NC_048415.1:212931-215768 GCF_013103735.1 Etheostoma cragini
CTTCCATTCATTTATCCATCTAGCTCCATAGACTTCCATTCATTTATCCATCTAGCTCCATAGACTTCCATTCATTTAGAGTCTAGCTCTATAGACTTCCATTCATTTATCCATCTAGCTCCATAGACTTCCATTCATTTAGAGTCTAGCTCCATAGACTTCCATTCATTTATCCATCTAGCTCCATAGACTCCCATTCATTTAGAGTCTAGCTCCATTGACTCCCATTCGTGTTGCATTTGCTAGTGATCCCCCCGCGGGACATCTGGTGGAACTACAACCATATTCGGTCCAATGGGGCGTAATGGGAGCAACCGACCTCCCCATAGACGTTACCTTGTCTCTGACGGCGGGCAGCAGAGCGTTGAAGCACGTTGCGAGGAACACGCCGCCGCCGAACGTGTTGCCTAGCGACAGAGCTCTGCGGTACCGGTGCGCCTTGTCGCGGTCGGCCAGCAGGAGGCGCACCGGGACCAGAACCCCCGCCAGCACCAGCCCAAACAATCCCAGCAGGCCGAGCAGCTTGGCCACCAGGATGTCCATCCTGACGCTCGTGCACTACGGCGTCATCACACACACACACACACACACAGACACACACACACACAGAGAGACACACACACAGACAGACACACACACACGTCCGGGACTGGTTCTGCCGGGACAGACGGAGACTCCGAGCGCTGAGAGGGACAAAAGGAAAGTTTAAGTACTGGAAATGGGGGTTTTGTTAAAAGAAGGTCAGTGTGCGCCCGGGTTGGTTCAGCGGGCAGAGCGGGCGCACTTACACCGAGAGGTTTACGCCTCAACGTAGAGGTCGAGGGTTCAAATCCGACCTGGGACGATCTTCTGTCTCCCCGTTGTCACCCTGCTGTCCTGTCAAACTCTGGAAGAAAAGTTAAAAAAAAATACACACCGATTATTAAAGTCCAGTGTTAGTGATGATAAGCTTCCACAAAGGTTACAAAACGTGACTTTAAGCAACATAATGTCGTTAATTTATTATAATAATTGTAATAATTAACAAAACGTAACTTTTACTTCCATTACTAATGAGATAAAACTAAAAAACTGTGTTTTGTTCGACTATTTATGACCGTTTTTTAAACGTTAAACTCATGAAGTAGTAGCAGGTCACCATCTGCATCAAGCTAACCGAACCGACGGCCGTTAACCCCACTTCCTGTGACAGATTTCAAAATAAAACACTACCACGTTGCATAACTAAACTATATTACATATATGCTTGAGTTGTCGCTTTAAACTTTAGAAAAATAAAACGAAGAATTAACATAAGTTAAATTTGATCGTGATTCTGATACATTTGAACTCGTAGAAGTTGGATAAAAGTGACCACTTCCGCTCGCGTTTCGTAGCTAAGAGACGCTAACTTGACGGAGGAGCTAACATTAGCTTTAGCAGTCGATGGCCGCTAAAGAGGCTAACAACTGGAAAATACGATTATAAAATGGTAACAGATGTTCACATCTGTGTCTCTTAGTCAAAGCAGCAACCTCGGGTAAACAGGAATGAGCAAAACCCCAAAAACATGGGTCAGCGGCCCGTGTTTACCTTTCCGAGCATCCGTCTCCTCCGCTGTATGGAAGTACTTCCTCATTCACGTCACGCAAATCCGGAGCGCTGAGTGGTGGAAATATCAGTGACGTAGTTCCGGAACGGATGTTTTATATATGCACCAAAAAACGTGTTGTTTTTTTCAACCTCTTTCGTTACAATATTCTGTTTTGAGCGGTGAAAGGTTGTAAACTTATCTTTAAAAATCTTTAAATCAAAAACAAAAAAATATAATATAAAGAATTAAATTAAATATTAAAAATTAAAAAAATAAATGAAAAATATTAAAAATAACAATACAAGATAAATTGGAAAAATAAATAAAATTGAAAATATAAAATAAAAACACATTAAAAAATGCATGAAATGAAAAAAGAATAAAAGAATGTTATAAACTAAAAAATAAATATTTAAAAAATATATACCAAATTAAAAACGTCTTTTTCCAAATTTACAGACAGAATATTTTGAGTGTTAAATTGGTAAAAAATATTAACGAGGTTTCTAAATCTATTCCGTTGTTTCCTGTATTTATTTCTTATTTTCCTCTCTTCGTGGATTCATTTATATTCTACTGATCACTTCTTGTTACTGAAGGTCTTATTTTAGATTTATTGATAAATTAATAAACATAATTCACATATTTCAGACGAATCACCACAATTCAGACGGGAGGAGGCTGAAAATGTTGAGACGCTCTTTAATTATAAGATTGAACACACACACACACACAGACACACACACACACAGACACACACTCACACACACACACACACAGACACACACTCAGACACACACACACACACACACACACACAGCTTACACTCTAACATCCAGGTTCCTATGAGAGCATTATTATGTATTTATGTATTAATGTGTTACTAGAATTCATCTGTTTGATATCAAAGTGTTCTTCTTCTTCTTCTTCTTCCTAAAGCCACAGCGCTGCAGGAAGTGGGTTTTTTGTAGTTTTGTAGTTTTTGGTGACGGAGCTCCTCGTCCGGTCGTGCAGGAATTATTGAGGGACGGGCGGAGACAAGAGTCCTTTAAGTCCTTCAAGTTAGAAATGATCCAAAACTGCTCTTCTTCTTCTTCTTCTTCTTCTCTTCCTCCTCCTCTACACACAAACAGGGCCAACCTGAAACAGAGGCAGGAAGAGAAACATCAATCCCCACCAAAATAAAAGACTCCAGATCCAGTATTAGGGGACCACTAAGGTCTATATAAAGAGACTTCAGATACAGTATTAGGGACCACTAAGG
>NC_048415.1:215868-217300 GCF_013103735.1 Etheostoma cragini
AATGGGAGTCTATGGAGCTAGACGGCTAAATGAATGGGAGTCTATGGAGCTAGACTCTAAATGAATGGGAGTCTATGGAGATAGTATTCCTTCCTGTCCGTCCCCTGAATGTGGACAGTTGTCACGCCAGACTCCAGCAGCTGTTTACTCTGATTCAGCTACTCCAGCAAACAGGAAGTCTAATAAGTGTGTGTCTCTATGTCTCTTTGTGTCTGTCTCCCTGTGTCTGTGTGTCTCTGTCTCTCCTCGTGTCTCTGTGTCTTCTATCTGTCCCTGTGTGTCTCTCCCTGTCCGTCCCTGTGTGTCTCTCCCTGTCTGTCCCTGTGTGTCTCTGTCTCCATGTCTCTCTCTCTCCGTGTCCGTCCCTGTGCGTCTCTGCCCAGGTGTCCTCCGTCCTCCAGCAGCTGCAGATCACCAGCTCGTACCCTCTGGCCGAGACGCTGCTGATGTTCGGCTTCTTCCTCACCGTCTTCGTGGAGCAGACCGTCCTCACCTTCCGGAAGGAGACGCCGTCCCTCATCGACCTGGACACCTTCAACGCCGTCGGCTCGGACGCCGGCAGCGACTCCGAGTACGACGCGCCCTTCATCCCCCGCCGGGGCTCGCCGGACGGACACCGCCACGGACACCTCGCCCCGGCGGACCTGGGGGGGGCGGGGCCTCTGCGTCTCGCCAGCCTGGTCCTGGCGCTGTCGGCCCACTCCGTGTTCGAGGGTCTGGCGCTCGGTCTCCAGGACGACGGCGCCAAGCTGGGCGGGCTCTTCCTCGGCGTGGCGGTGCACGAGACGTTAGCCGCCGCGGCGCTCGGCGTCACCGTGGCGAAGGCGGCGCTCGGCATGAAGGACGCCGCCAAGCTGGGCGTGGCGGTGAGCCTGATGATCCCGCTGGGCGGCGCCGTCGGGATGGGCGTGGAGGCGGCGCAGACGCTGGCGGGCGCCGTGGCGTCGGCGGCGCTGCAGGGACTCGCCGCCGGCACCTTCCTCTTCGTCACCTTCTTCGAGATCCTGTCCCCGGAGCTGGAGGACAAACGGGACCGGCTGCTCAAGGTGCTCTTCCTCGTCCTCGGCTACGCCGCGCTCGCCGTGCTTGTCTTCATCAAGTGGTGACGCACAGGAAGTGGGGACACACAGGAAGTGGGGACACACAGGAAGTGGTGACACACAGGAAGTGGTGACACGGGGCCAAAAGTTCACGCAGAATCTCACAATCTTTTAATCCAAAACAACTTCATCTTTTTACTAAACTCGGTAGCTGGATCCATTTTAGCCGCTAACCCGGACACACAGGAAGTGTATATGATAATATATAATAATATATAATAATATATAATATCCTGAACATTTAAGACTGGGAGGTGTGTGTGTGTGTGTGTGTGTGTGTGTGTGTGTGTGTGTTTGTGTGTGTGTGTGTGTGTGTGTGTGTGTGTGTTTGT
>NC_048415.1:217400-225305 GCF_013103735.1 Etheostoma cragini
GTGTGTACGTGTGAATGTGTGTGTGTGTGTGTGTGTGTGTACGTGTGTGTGTATATGTGTGTTTGTGTGTACATGTGTATGTGTGTATATGTGTACATGTGTATGTGTGTACACGTGTACGTGTGTATGTGTGTACGTGTGAATGTGTGTGTGTGTGTGTGTACGTGTGTGTGTATATGTGTGTATGTGTGTACATGTGTGCGTTCACTACGACTCAGATTTCTTGAGGTGATTTGAAGGTTTCGGCTGAATTTAAATCCTAGAAACTTGTGAGCTCACCTCTGGTTAACAACGTGTGTAAGTGTGTAATGTGTGTTGTTTTTGTGTGATTTGTTGTCGTTAAATCAACAGAATCAGCGTGTGAGTCGACTGAGAGATCGGCAAATATAAGAAATAACCTCAAATTATGTATTTTATTTACAAGAAATTCAACTTTTCTGTTGGTTTTTTGCACTTTTTAATAATATTTTAATTACACTTTTAATTCTTAAAACAGATTTTCTTCCCTGTAAACTGTTTAGAGATCTTCACTGAAGTACAAGTACTACTCAAGAGTACATTAGCGGGTATATTCTGTTTTATTTATCTGTAGTTATATAAATGTGGAGCAGTAAAAGGTATTTATATTATAATATTTCCCTCTGAGATCTAGTGGAATAGAAAGTAGCAATACATGGAAATACTCGAGTAGTTTAATAATATTAATTTAATAATCTCTATTTATGTTTCTTTCTTTTTTCTGTTTGAAGTTGAAATCACACTGGAGCACACATGAATATCCATATATGCATACACAGAACTTATACATGTGTATATATATATATATATATATATATATATATATACTGTATATCCACATGATCTTTATTGTTATATTTTGTATTTCTGAAGGTTTTCGTCTTATCGGGGTTTTATGAAATTAAACTTAAATTAATTAAATACTTTTATTCCGATTATTTTTGGGCATTTATTGTTATTTTTATTATTATTATTATTATTAAAGGGGGGGGGGGGGGGGGGGAGATGACCTGCACCTCGTTTCCTCCTTCCTTCATTTACTCCCAATAATATTAACACTTTTTAACTTGAAATATTACTTTATTCTGTGTGTGTGTGTGTGTGTGTGTGTGTACATTAGTGACTATAATGGTAGTGAGTAGTGGTGTTTTGGGCGTCAGTCAGACAGTTGAATAATAGTAATGAAGTTTATTTTAATGAGCTACGACGCAGTTCAGCGGCTAACGCCAACAACCAATTAGAACGTAGACGTCCTTCACGCTGGCTGATCCCGGAGAAAACATACGATATAAACTTTGGTTCCTACTAAAACAAAACAATGACCGTTGCTAGGTTACCTGTCGTTTCTAATGTAACGTTTTTTGTACGTAGGGACCAGTTAATGTCACATGGTCTCTAACGGTCCCTCACAGTAAAGTCCTGCACCGGTCACTAGGTTAGTCTGGATCACTAGGTCCGTCTGGCGGCTGCTCACTCTGCACGCCGCTGCGGCTAAGGAGCGAGCTAACTGCTAACAGACTCCACTGCGACCAATTAACAACACACCTTGTGTCATTCAGTGCGCCAATGGGCTGCAACAGCAGCAACCAGAGCAACGACCATTATCACTATCACTTCTTATTGTTATTCTGACAGATTTTTGTCCCGCTACTAGTCCCGGAGCGTTGCCAACACGCGCACACACAATACATCACAACGTGCGTAATGATCGGGAATGGTGGGCTATGACTTTTCCAAGAGATTTGTCGCGCGGTTTTCAAGAAATCGGCAAAAAGCGGCGAAAGATTTCTCATTGACTTGAATGGGAAATGTTCTGGAAATCTCTCAACATCGCCCCCCCCCTCTTTGGGGCCGTGCTGTATCGCCATACTTTAACGTAGAAACATGATTAAAAGTTTAAACCGAAGACAAGACTTTGGTGTTTATTGGGCTGAATGGGCGTTCAGATATCAGACGGTTTCTCCAGAATCCCGGTCAACGTATCGACCCGTTTTCAGACCGTCTCAGATTTTCCAATGTGTGTCTATGTGGTGGAATGTTGATTAAAAAAATCATCTTGGTTCTCTCTCTATAACTCTCTCCCAAGCCAACAACTCTAACTTGTCATGGATAATATATACTTCAAAACGTAGGTATTCTTGTCTAGTTTCAGCCAATGTGCTCATGTATGTAATATGAATTATATTTTTTGCTCAGCAACCTTTCAAATGACAAAAGTTCCAAATCTTCCTCCATTCACCGCCATGTTAAACATCATCCACATTTCTGAGCAGAACGCAGAGCAAAGCACCTTTTTACATTGCTGATACGCCCAGATTTATAACTTTATCCACATTAATTTTATATCAATAAGTTCACAAACTCCTTCTGGTGCTCATGAGAACTTTATTTTATTGATATCTTATATCCTTTTGGTGATATAATAATTTGTTTGAGAGCTTGTTCAGTGTCTGAAAAGCTGGTAACACAGCTGACAAGCATTGTGTGTGTGTGTGTGTGTGTGTGTTTGTGTACATTAGTGACTATAATGGTAGTGAGTAGTGGTGTTTTGGGCGTCAGTCAGACAGTTGAATAATAGTAATGAAGTTTATTTTAATGAGCTACGACGCAGTTCAGCGGCTAACGCCAACAACCAATTAGAACGTAGACGTCCTTCACGCTGGCTGATCCCGGAGAAAACATACGATGTAAACTTTGGTTCCTACTAAAACAAAACAATGACCGTTGCTAGGTTACCTGTCGTTTCTAATGTAACGTTTTTTGTACGTAGGGACCAGTTAATGTCACATGGTCTCTAACGGTCCCTCACAGTAAAGTCCTGCACCGGTCACTAGGTTAGTCTGGATCACTAGGTTAGTCTGGATCACTAGGTCTGTCTGGCGGCTGGTCACTCTGCACGCCGCTGCGGCTAACGAGCGAGCTAACTGCTAACAGACTCCTCTGCGACCAATTAACAACACACCTTGTGTCATTCAGCGCGCCGATGGGCTGCAACAGCAGCAACCAGAGCAACGACCATTATCACCCATACTTCTTATTGTTATTCTGACAGATCTTCGTCCCGCTACTAGTCCCGGAGCGTTGCCAACACGCGCACACACAATACATCACAACGTGCGTAATGATCGGGAATGGTGGGCTACGACTTTTCCAAGAGATTTGTCGCGCGGTTTTCAAGAAATCGGCAAAAAGCGGCGAAAGATTTCTCATTGACTTGAATGGGAAATGTTCTGGAAATCTCTCAACATCGCCCCCCCCCTCTTTGGGGCCGTGCTGTATCGCCATACTTTAACGTAGAAACATGATTAAAAGTTTAAACCGAAGACAAGACTTTGTTGTTTATTGGGCTGAATGGGCGTTCAGATATCAGACGGTTTCTCCAGAATCCCGGTCTACGTATCGACCCGTTTTCAGACCGTCTCAGATTTTCCAATGTGTGTGTATGTGGTGGAATGTTGATTAAAAAAATCATCTTGGTTCTCTCTCTATAACTCTCTCCCAAGCCAACAACTCTAACTTGTCATGGACAATTTATACATCACAACGTAGGTATTCTTGTCTAGTTTCAGCCAATGTGCTCATGTATGTAATATGAATTATATTTTTTGCTCAGCGACCTTTCAAATGACAAAAGTTCCAAATCTTCCTCCATTCACCGCCATGTTAAACATCATCCACATTTCTGAGCAGAACGCAGAGCAAAGCACTTTTTTACATCGCTGATACGCCCACATTTATAACTTTATCCACATTAATTTATATCAATAAGTTCACAAACTCCTTCTGGTGCTCATGAGAACCTTATTTTATTGATATCACATATCCTTTTGGTGATATAATAATTTGTTTGAGAGCTTGTTCAGTGTCTGAAAAGCTGGTAACACAGCTGACAAGCATTGTGTGTGTGTGTGTGTGTGTGTGTGTGTGTGTGTGTGTGTGTGCACGCGCCAGGAATGCATACACACGCACACACAAAGTTGTAAGCACACTGTTAAAATTTCTGTGGAATTTCCTAGTTATTTATAAAGGTTTCTAGTGTCAGTGTCAGAGAGGCTGGAGATCAGATACAGACCCAGGACCCAGGACCCAGACCCGGTACTCTGTGGTTTAACAGTTTATTTCTTTGGTTACATTAAACTGTAGAAACATAATATAATTAATAATAACTTCATAATATAACATCAGATATTCACCAACACGGGACAATAACAACAAATCATAACCATTCAGATTAATATCTGCAGTCACATCCCCCCCCCCCCTCTCTGTTTCCTACATTACCCAGAATGCCGTTCAATAATCCCAGAGAACACACTATGTCACACCACTGCAAACAAAGTGAGTAAATGGATAAAATATTAAAGTAAAAGATCAATATTACAACTTTATTCCCAAAATATTACGACTTTATTCCCGAAATATTACAACTTTTTTTGCCCACTAATATGACTTTTTTCCAAAATATTAATTTTTTTCTTAAATATTAGGACCTTTCCCCATAGTTGGACCTTTGAGGTATAAGTACTCCGTCCCCCCAACATTACTACGTGAGTACTGGAGTAAAAGTACTTAGTTACATTGTGGTGGTGAGTTCTTGGAACAGATAAAATTGAACTGGTTTTTGTTGTCGATCTTTTTGACCCACTGGTGCCCCCCCCCTCTGTCCATGGCTCCAGACATGTCACAGTCGCCCCCCATTGGCTCTCTGGGGTCCCAGTTGGTGTAGTGGACCGTCTCGTCACTGACCCAGAACCAGAAGTCCAGGGTGCAGGTGTAGCGCAGTCCCATCCACACGTAGGGAGTGGCGGCCATCTTGGCTCTCTCCTGGACCCAGAGCTGCTGGTCCAGGTTGGTGATGGAGACCAGGTCGCCATGGTAATCTCTGCAGTAGTATAACGCCTCCACCCAGGTCAGGTTCTTCTGGATCAGGATCACAGAATCTGTCAGGAGAGAAAGGGAGTCAATCAGGGGCGGGGTCATCCGTTAAGGGGCGGGGTCAGTCGGGGGCGGAGTCATTAAGGGGCGGGGTCGCATAGTCAAGGGGGACAAAATAGAGTATAATAATACCTAAATAAATCCCATTTCTACTACATATATGATATAATTTGAATATGTGTTCATGTTCCAGTGGTGAAATGTCCCTTTAAACAACAGCTGTCTGAACTGAGACACTTCTTCTCTTCTCTCTATTAATCCATCAATCAAATCAAGATATTCATCAACCATCAGACCCATAATTCTTGTAATAACCCAGTAAACAGAGTAAATGGAGCAGATGTAGATGAAGACCAGCGTCAGAGACCTGCTGCTGGACTCACCGTCGTAGCAGAAGAAGGTTTTGGTTTTATCACAGTCATCAGACCAGAATCCACCTGACGTAGTCATAGCACATGTCATCTCAGGGTCAGGGTCTTCTTCCCAGAGTCTGAAAGAGAAGCTGCTCCCATCAGACCAGCTCCAGTCCCTGAACAGGCCGATCCAGAATATTCTTCCATTATTCTGGTGGTCTGACTGGAAGTCCTCCAGCTGCTGGACTCCACTGATCAGGTCTGTGTAATGTTCTCTGCAGTAGTTCTGAGCCTCTCGCCAGCTCATGCTATAATCAATAACATAAAATCTGTTGCCTGATGTCTTGTTGTGTTCTGTGAAACATTCAGAGAAAAGATTTGGTTCTTATTTAGTCTCATAAAGTTCTACATTATCTTTATTATAAATCAATAATGTGATATCAATTCAGAAAATATCAGTTTTTTAAGAGAGAACAGACTCCATGCGCCACATATTCTCACCGTCATAGCAGATAAAATTATAGGGTTTATCACAAGAGTCGTCATCCCATGTGCCATCATCAATCATCCGCACACAGTTCTGCTGATTGTTGTAATTATCCGGCTCTCCTTTACACCAGTTACTATCTCTGAACTCCACCCCGGACTGAGACCAGCGCCAGTCTCTCTGCAGCCCGATCCAGGCTCCGGATTGGTTATGCTGCTGGAGTCTCTTCAGGTCTCCCTGGTTGGACACGGTGGCCAGGTCAGTGTAGTGCGTTCTGCAGTACTCCTGGGCTCCTTTCCAGGTCTTCTTCTCTCCAATGAAGCGGTAGTCACACAGCTGACCCCCAGTGGAGGACCACTGACCTGATAACAGAGAAGAAACTGCAGCGATGGAGATGATAGCTACACAAGCATCTGCTCATTTACATATAACCTGGTTTAGTTTATGAACCTGGACTCTATTTCCCATGTGTTTGTGTCTGATGTTAAAGACTAAGATCCTTTATGTTTCACATGAAATATCCCCAAAATCCCCTTCTTATACTGCGCTATACTCATTTACATGTGGAGATATGCTGCTCTATACATGCTAAAATTAGTGATTATTTACATTAAGTCTGGTGGAGATATGCTGCTCTATACATGCTAAAATTAGTGATTATTTACATGGAGTCTGGTGGAGATATGCTGCTCTATACACGCTAAAAGTAGTGATTATTTACATGGAGTCTGGTGGGTTTGGTGATGGTGATTTCTGTTTCATGTTAAACTAAAAGGATCTTCCTCTTTAACTAAAAGGTCTATCTCTGTAGGGATCCATCCCATAATGTTGTCACACACGTAGAATAATAATCTGAGTCTGTCAACAACAACACAACTTTTAGTGGACGCTGAACATCTGTCCTGTAGGGTTACATTCCAGCTTGTTTCTACCATTACAGCTTGTTTCTACCATTACAGCTTGTTTCTAACATTACAGCTTGTTTCTAACATTACAGCTTGTTTCTTACCCATCACAATGAACACAACCAGACTCCACTGCATCTTCGCCCTGTTAGAAAATAATAAACAGTTATTTTGGGATGAAATCAGGATTATTTTACTAGATTACTCTCTGACTTCTGGAGAAGACGCTGCAGTTATTGAAGAAACAACAAAGTTAAACAAGTCAACAGTGTGACACCTTGAAACGGGACATTTGCATTCAAATGTTGGATATTTTGAATATGTCATAAAATAAATAATATAAAAATGTTGGCGGAGTGAATGAACAACAGCCTGTCTTTATGTTTAGGGATGCTTTTTATAACCCAGTCCCTCAGGATGCAAATCACACATTTACCTATTCATCACATTCAGCTGCATCTTAACTCTGGTTTATTTGGTAAAAGTAATGATTATTTACATTACGTCTGGTGGAGATATGCTGCTCTATACACGCTAAAAGTAGTGATTATTTACATGGAGTCTGGTGGAGATATGCTGCTCTATACACGCTAAAAGTAGTGATTATTTACATGGAGTCTGGTGGAGATATACTGCTCTATACACGCTAAAAGTAGTGATTATTTACATGGAGTCTGGTGGAGATATGCTGCTCTATACACGCTAAAAGTAGTGATTATTTACATGGAGTCTGGTGGAGATATACTGCTCTATACACGCTAAAAGTAGTGATTATTTACATGGAGTCTGGTGGAGATATGCTGCTCTATACACGCTAAAAGTAGTGATTATTTACATGGAGTCTGGTGGAGATATACTGCTCTATACACGCTAAAAGTAGTGATTATTTACATGGAGTCTGGTGGAGATATGCTGCTCTATACATGCTAAAAGTAGTGATTATTTACATGGAGTCTGGTAATAAGAAGTTAGAAAAAATTGATACAGAGCGTTGTAAAGAGATTAGAAAAAGCTTCAAAAAAGTGGAAAAATACAAGAAAATGTGACAAAATTTGTGTAAATTTTGATCCAGAAAGATAAAAAGTTGTTCTAATATCAAGAAGTGGAATTGGACCGAGCAGAGTGTGTGACACACACACACACACACACACACACACACACACACACACACACACTGAGACACACACTGAGACACACACTGAGACAC
>NC_048415.1:225405-226915 GCF_013103735.1 Etheostoma cragini
CCAATACACACAGACCCAATACACACAGACCCAATACACACAGACCCAACACACACAGACCCAATACACACAGACCCAGTACACACAGACCCAGTGTATGCGCATGCGCAAGATGCTAATTGTGTTTTACGAGGCTGCACGATCCGTCCTGCGCATGCGCAAGATTTGTTGCAAAAATCCTTGATTATGCGGCACATTTTCTTTAAAAATTCAATAGAATATCTGGGATATTTATGGGATATTAAATTGCACTTGGAACAACTGCGGTTTAAGGAAAAAAGGAATGTGTTTTTCTTGTTGTGCAATTGCGTCACTTCATAACATTACCATGGCAACAGGGGAAATGGCTGCCTAGTGTAAAGTAAACACAACATTTTTCAACTTACTGTTAAGATATTTGTGACTTTAAGCAACAAAAATCATGCGAGCCCCGCATTATTTTGCATGGAAATATGCAATTTTGTGCAGCAAAATAAATTGCCCCCCCCGCGTAAAAATGCAACTTTGGCTGATTTCAAACAAGTGCATGTTAATGTAACGTGATAATGTAACGTGTTAATGTAACATGTTAATGTAACATGTTACATTAACATGATAATGTAACATGATAATGTAACATTAACAATGTAACATGTTACATTGTTAATGTGACATGTCAATGTAATATGTTACACTAACATGATAATGTAACATGATAATGTAACATGTTAATGTAACATGTTACATTAACATGTTACATTATCATGTTGATGTAACACGTTAATGTAACATGTTAATGTAACATGTTACATTATCATGTTGATGTAACACGTTAATGTAACATGTTAATGTAACATGTTACATTAACATGTTACATTAACATGTTACATTAACACTACATTAACAATGTAACATGATAATGTAACATGTTAATGTAGCATGTTAATGTAACGTGTAACAATAAAATGAAACATGATTTTAGGCTTGTTATGATTATGATTTTACTGGCCTGGGCCCTGTATTTGTCTTGCAAATGTTTTATTTTTTATTTTTTTAAATGCTTTGACTTTCCCTTGGTCAAAAAGAGTTCCCATTCCACATGTAATCAAATGTTAATGTAACAACTCCTTTATATTTTTGGATTGGCCACCACGTAAACACTTCGTAATTCATAGCCTGGCGTAAACAATAGTTAAAAATAAAAAATAAATTAAAAAAAAGATTACATGTTGATCACTCAATAATAATGTCGCCTATGCCTGGTACACAGATGTCAGTACACAGTTCTGGATCAGTGTATGGATCGTGTAGGCAGGACGGATCGTGTAGGCAGGACGGATCGTGTAGGCAGATCGGATCGTGTAGGCAGGACGGATCGTGTAGGCAGGACAGGACGGATCGTGTAGGCAGGACGGATCGTGTAGACAGGACAGGACGGATCGTGTAGGCAGGACAGGACGGATCGTGTAGGCAGGACAGGACGGATCGTGTAGGCAGGACAGGACGGATCGTGTAGGCAGGACGTATCGTG
>NC_048415.1:227015-228065 GCF_013103735.1 Etheostoma cragini
CCAGAACACACTGTAAAAAACATCTCACTATCTGCTAGCTGCCTGTCCCCTGAACACACTGTAAAAAACATCTCCTCATCTGCTAGCTGCCTGTCCCCAGAACACACTGTAAAAAGCTGTGAACGTAGCATGGGGGGGAGTAATGTAGTTTTATTTATTTATTTGAAATAAATCAACGTGTCTGTAAAGGCGCCAGTGTTAGCCAATCGGCGAATTTTCAACTGTAGCCCTAGTTACCCAGAATGCATGTCTTTATGGTGGGAAGAAACATCTCCTCACTATATGCTAGCTGTCTGTCCCCTGAACCCACTGTAAAAAACATCTCCTTACTATCTACTAGCTGCCTGTCCCCTGAACACACTGTAAAAAACATCTCCTTACTATCTACTAGCTGCCTGTCCCCTGAACCCACTGTAAAAAACATCTCCTTACTATCTACTAGCTGCCTGTCCCCTGAACACACTGTAAAAAACATCTCACTATCTGCTAGCTGCCTGTCCCCAGAACACACTGTAAAATATAGTGTTTTTTACCTTTCCTGTCCCGCCGCGGGGGAAGTCTTTCCGACAGAGGTGGGCGATGATTCCCGCCGCCAGAGCGTCTCCCAAGACGTTGATCATGGTCCGAAACCTGTCCCTGCGGGGACAAGAAGGGACGCAAACTTTGGTTTCAGATCAGATTAAACTAGGGCCAAAATCTAAAATCAACATATCTTTGACCAAATACCGTCAATCTTACAGGATCCAATCGATGGCCACGATGAGTGTGATGTCATCTGGCGGCAGGCCCACTGATGTCAGTACGATCACCATGGTAACCAGGCCGGCCTGAGGGATGCCCGCTGCGCCGATGCTGGCGGCGGTCGCCGTGATGCTGCGTAGAGAGACAAGGGTTCAACCCCCGGGAGTCAGACAGGTATCGGAAACACCTGAAGGTCAGAGCTACAGATTCCCTGTGCCCTAGTCTGTCCCCCCAGAGGACACTCTACAACGTCCCTGTTAGTGATGGCGTTGCATAGTCTGTCCACCAGAGGACGCTCTACAACGTCCC
>NC_048415.1:228165-231320 GCF_013103735.1 Etheostoma cragini
CATTACAGCTTGTTTCTAACATTACAGCTTGTTTCTTACCCATCACAATGAACACAACCAGACTCCACTGCATCTTCGTCCTGTTAGAAGATAATAAACAGTTATTTTGGGATTAAATCAGGATTATTTTACTAGATAACTTGTTGCAATTATTAAAGAAACAACAAAGTTAAACAAGTCAACAGTGTGACAGCTTGGAACGGGACATTTGCATTCAAACGTTGGATGTTTTGAATATGTCATAAAATAAATAATATAAAAATATTGGCGGAGTGAATGAACAACAGCCTGTCTTTATGTTTAGGGATGCTTCGTATAACCCAGTCCCTCAGGATGCAAATCAGACATTTACCTATTCATCACATTCAGCTGCATCTTAACTCTGGTTTATTTGGTAAAAGTAGTGATTATTTACATGGAGTCTGGTGGAGATATGCTGCTCTATACACACTAAAAGTAGTGATTATTTACATGGAGTCTGGTGGAGATATGCTGCTCTATTCACACTAAAAGTAGTGATTATTTACATGGAGTCTGGTGGAGATATGCTGCTCTATACATGCTAAAAGTAGTGAATATTTACATGGAGTCTGGTGGAGATATGCTGCTCTATACACACTAAAAGTAGTGATGGAGAAAGCCTCTTCATCATCATCAGCCTGCAGATGAAGCAGTGTGTGTGTGTGTGTGTGTGTGTGTGTCTTTGTGTGTGTGTGTGTGAATGTTTGAATATAATGTTATCAGATATCTTGATAACAATAGTTTTTTTGTATCTGGAGGAAACAGAGCCCGCCCCCCCTTTTAAGCCTCTTAGCGGCTGTAAGTCTCCGGTAGCCACCGGTGATCTAATCCACAGCGGAAACCTTCCCTCGTCTTTCTCTCCCTCGGTTTCTCGGTTCCTGTCACCCTGCCAGACCCGGACCCAGACCCAGACCCAGACCCGGAGTACCCTGGACATGGACGAGCTTCTGCTACCGAGCGGCGGCGGCGGCAGTGGGGGGGAGGAGGCGCCCTCGGACACCGGTTCCTACGCCCCGGCGTCCGCCCAGCCGAGCGTGGGCGACCGCGTGGAGCCGCTCCTCCACGGGCTGGGGACCCGGACCCGGAGCCTGAGGGATTTCATGAAGAGGAACGGGCTGCTGACGTTGTCCGTCATCTCCGTGCTCACCGGCTGCACCATGGGCTTCATGCTGAGGGGGACGCACCTGTCCACGCAGGTAAGACACACACCTGTCCACGCAACACACACCTGTCCATGCGGTAACAGCGCACCTGTCAATCAACGGTTGTTACTTGATTTCGATATCGGACAGAAAATAGCTAAAAACCCATAACATGCACTTGTGTGTGTGTCTCTCTGTATATGTGTGTGTGTGTGTGTGTGTTTGTGTCTCACTGTGTGTGTGCGCGTCTGTGTTGGTGTGTGTGTGGCTCTGTCTATGTGGGTGTGTGTGTGTGAGTGTCTCTGTGTGTGTGTTTGTGTGTGTGTGTGTGTGTCTGTTTCTGTGTGTGTGTGTGTGTGTGTGTGTGTCCGTGTGTGTGTATGTGTGTGTGTATGTGTGTGTGTGTGTGTGTGTGTGTGTGTGTGTGTCTGTGTGTGTGTGTCAGTGTGTGTGTGTGTGTGTGTCTGTGTCTGTGTGTGTGTGTGTGTGTGTGTGTCTGTTTCTGTGTGTGTGTGTCTGTGTGTGTGTGTCTGTGTGTGTGTGTGTGTGTGTCTCCAGGCTAAGATCTACTTCTCCTTCCCCGGGGAGCTGCTGATGAGGATGCTGAAGATGCTCATCCTCCCCCTCATCACCTCCAGGTGTGTGACCTTGTGACATCACACCCTCGTCGTCGTCATGGTGACTTACGTTTGGGGTTAAAAAGCTGAACATCTAACGTTATTCAGCGTGCCGATGTAACCAGAGCAACCAGAGCAACGACCATTATCACCCATACTTCTTATTGTTATTCTGACAGATCTTCGTCCCGCTACTAGTCCCGGAGCGTTGCCAACACGCGCACACACAATACATCACAACGTGCGTAATAATCGGGAATGGTGGGCTATGACTTTTCTAAGAGATTTGTCGCGCGATTTTCACGAAATTAGCAAAAAACGGCGAAAGATTTCTTATTGACTTGAATGGGAAATGTTCGGGAAATCTCTCAACATCGCTCCAACCCCCCCCCTCTTTGGGACCGTGCTGTATCGCCATACTTTAACGTAGAAACATGATTAAAACCGAAGACAAGACTTTGGTGTTTATTGGGTTGAACGGGCGTTCAGATATCAAAGACGGTTTCTCCAGAATCCCGGTCTACGTATCGACCCGTTTTCAGACCGTCTCAGATTTTCCAATGTGTGTGTATGTGGTGGAATGTTGATTAAAAAAATCATCTTGGTTGTCTCTCTAGAACTTGCTCCCACACCAACAGTTCTAACTTGTCATGGACAATTTATACATCACAACGTAGGTATTCTTGTCTAGTTTCAGCCAATGTGCTCATGTATCTAATATGAATTATATTTTTTGCTCAGCGACCTTTCAAATGACAAGAGTTCCCAATCTTCCTCCATTCACCGTCATGTTAAACATCGTTCACATTTCTGAGCAGAACGCAGAGCAAAGCACTTTTTTACATCGCTGATACGCCCACAATTATAACTTTATCCACATGAATATTATATCAAAACGTTCACAAAGGCCTTCTGGTGCCCACAATGACCTTATTTTATTGGTAGCTAGTATCCCTTTGATGATATGATCATTTGTTTGAGAGCTTGTTCAGTGTCTGAATAGCTGGTGACAGCAGGTGCCAGGTGCAGATCAATGAGATGACATCACAGAGATGAAAGGCTTCCTATTGGTCCTTGGTAACCAGGCAACCATACTCTGTATGTCTGTCTGTGGACATCTATCCGTCTCCCTCTCTCTCAGACACACACACACACACACACGCACACACACACACGCACACACGCACACAGACACACACACAGTTCCTAACGTCTTAAAAAGGTTTTAGGAAGTTATATCTCTGAAGGGTTAAGACACTTATTATTTTTTATTAATTTGTATTGCTATGTGGATGTGCACCAAGTAGTAGGCACACTGATAACACTTCTGTGGAATCTTCTAGTTGGTTCTAATGTTGTGTGCAGCCCCCCCCCC
>NC_048415.1:232530-234544 GCF_013103735.1 Etheostoma cragini
CCCCACCAAACGCACGGCCATGCTTTCCAAGTTCACTACCTTGCACATTTAAAAAAATAAAATAAAGTCCCACAGTCCACCAGAAGGGGACGGGACTTCCCCTCTCTGTTCTTCACTTCCTGTAACCAACCCGACCGTGTCCCATCAGTACAAAACGGACCTGGTTCCGATCCTCAAAGTCCATACCAAGACCGTCCAGCCCAACTTCGTCTACGTGTTCCCGGACGAGAGCGACCCTAAGGGCCGGACGGTGTTCCTGGAGCTGACCCCGCCTCCGGAGGTCATGTACAAGACCAGTCCCGGCGCCAGCGGCCAGATGAACGTCCTGGGCATCGTCATCTTCTCCGCCACCATGGGTGAGTCACAGGTGGAGGGACTCGAGTCACCAGCACCACAGATATGCTGCTCTATACATGCTAAAAGTAGTGATTATTTACATGGAGTCTGGTGGAGATATGCTGCTCTATACACGCTAAAAGTAGTGATTATTTACATGGAGTCTGGTGGAGATATGCTGCTCTATGCACACTAAAAGTAGTAATTATTAACATAGAGTCTGGTGGAGATATGCTGCTGTATACACACTAAAAGTAGTGATTATTTACATGGAGTCTGGTGGAGATATGCTGCTCTATGCAGACTAAAAGTAGTAATTATTAACATGGAGTCTGGTGGAGATATGCTGCTCTATACACACTAAAAGTAGTGATTATTTACATGGAGTCTGGTGGAGATATGCTGCTCTATACACGCTAAAAGTAGTGATTATTTACATGGAGTCTGGTGGAGATATGCTGCTCTATAGATGCTAAAAGTAGTGATTATTTACATGGAGTCTGGTGGAGATATGCTGCTCTATACACGGTAAAAGTAGTAATTATTAACATACATTTACAAAAAATAATAGTAACAATATTAATAATAATAATGTCTGAACTGTGTGTTTGCAGGCCTGTTGCTAGGCAGAATGGGAGAGCGAGGCGCCCCATTGGTCAACGTCTGTCAGTGTGTCAACGAGTGTGTCATGAAGATTATCAACGCCGCTGTCTGGTGAGAACAAATACTCTGCACCAATGAGAAGAGAGAACGCTCATCTGACCAATGAGAAGAGAGAACGTTCTCGCCATGTTAAATACTGGTTTTAGTCTGGGTTAAAAACTGGTTGTAGTCCGGGTTAAATACGGGTTGTAGTCTGGGTTAAATACCCGTTCTATTCTGGGTTAAATACCGTTCTAGTCTGGGTTAAATACTGGTTGTAGTCTGGGTTAAATACCTGTTCTAGTCTGGGTTAAATACTGGTTGTAGTCTGGGTTAAATACTGGTTGTAGTCTGGGTTAAATACTGGTTCTAGCCTGGGTTAAATAACAGCCTGCTGAGTGACTTGACCTTTGACCCCGGAAAGGATTTTAGATTTTAACCCGGCCACTTCTTCTTCTTCTTGATGTTTCTGTTGCCTGTTTGTTGTGCTTTTTTCCTATGATGGCTACATGAGAAGTATGTGAGACAATAATAATACAGTCCAAGTTGTCTGCCCCCCCCCCCCCAGGTACTTCCCGTTCGGCATCATCTTCCTGGTGGCGGGAAAGATCCTGGACATGCAGGACCCGAGCACCCTGGGCAGGAAGCTGGGCTGGTACGGCATCACGGTGCTCGCCGGCCTCTTCGTGCACGGCATCCTCCTCCTGCCGCTCTTCTTCTTCATCCTCACCAAGAAGAACCCGTTCTCCTACATCCGGGGGCTGCTGCAGGCCATGGTGATCGCCCTTGCCACCTCCTCCAGGTCAGAGTCCAACCCCGGGGACATCTGGTGATATCTGGTGATATCTGGTGATATCTGGGGGACATCTGGTGATATCTGGGGGACATCTGGTGATATCTGGTGATATCTGGTGATATCTGGTTGACATCTGGGTGATATCTGGGTGATATCTGGGGGACATCTGGTGATATCTGGTGATATCTGGTGATATCTGGGGGACATCTGGTGATATCTGGTGATATCTGGTGATATCTG